>NW_021703767.1:102331344-102340115 GCF_005190385.1 Monodon monoceros | reverse complement strand
TTCATTGAGTGCTGCTTTCAGTTGGTCTAATTGGGAGCAGTACTTGTTGGAATTAATTGGTTTATTTCACTAGAGAATCGCATGCAGAAATATGGTCAAGAAAATTTTTTTCACTTACGTGGAGCCCAAACATCAAAGCAATTCACATAACCAAGCTGGTGTAAGTGATTTTCAGTGCTTGATTTGGATATTGTGAGTATGTCGGCCATCTCCCGCGTGGTATAACGTTGATCGATCTCAATTACTGTTTCGATTTAACCGCTATCAACTTCAACTGGTCTACACTACTGTGAAGCTTCGACCAGCGAGAAATCTCCAGCACGAAACTTCACAAACCACTTTTGACATCTTCGATCAGTCACAGCACCTTCTCTATACACTGCATAAATCTTTTTGTGGGTTTCAGTTGCGTTTTTACCTTTCTTAAAATAATAAAGCACAATATGCCAAAAATGTTGCTTTTTTTCTTCCATCTTCAATATTAAAATGGCTACACAAAAACTCACCAATTTTGATGTCTATTTTTAAATGCACGCTGATATGACAGCTGTCAGATACACTCTAACAAAATTGTTTCGAATGAAGTTAAAGACAACTAATTGCTACTAGAGCCATCTTATGGAAAAAACTGAATGAACCATTTGGCCCACCCAATAGAATAGCCAACACAATATTAGAAGAACAAAGTTAAATAAGTGACACTACCCAACTTCAAGATTTAATATAAAGCTACGACAATCAAGAAAGAGTGATAACGGCAAAAGAATAGACAAATAGGCCAATGGAACAGAATAGAGCCCAGGAATAGACCCATGTAAATATAGTCAAGTGATCTTTGACAAAGGAGCAAAGGCACTACAATAGAGCAAAGATAGTCTTTTCAACAAATGGTGCTGGAACAACTGAACATCCATATGCAAAACATAAAAATGAATCTAGACATAGACCTTACATCCTTCATAAAAATTGACTCAAAATGGATCATAGACCTACATGCAAAACAGAAAAACTATGAAACTCCTGGAAGATAACATAGGAGAAAATCTAGATGACCTTGGATATGATGATGACTTTTGATATAACACCAAAGTTACAACCCATGGAAAAAAACAGATGATAACCTAGACTTCATTAAGGTGAAAAACTGCTCTGTGAAAGACAAGGTCAAGGGAATGAGAAGACAAGTCACAGACAGGAAGAAAATATTTGCAAAATACACATCTAATAATGGCTATGATCCAAATATATGCAAAGACTTCTTTAAACTCAACAGTAAGAAAACTAACAACTTGATTAAAAAGTAGGCAAAAGACCTGGACACCTCACCAAAGAAGATATACAGATGGCAAGTAAGCATATGAAAAGATGCTCCACATCATATGTCATCAGAAAAACGCAAATTAAAATGACAGTGAGATACCACTACACACACATTAGAATGGTTAGAATCCCAAACACAACACCAAATACTGGCAAGCTGTGGAGCAATGGGAGCTTTCATTCACTGCTGGTGAGAAGACAAAATAGTATGTCCACTTTGGAAGTTACAAAACTAAAGAGTCTTAGCATATAATCCAGCAATCCTGCTACTTGGTATTTACCCAAATAAATCAAAGACTTATGTCCACACAAAAACCTGCACACAGATATCTATAGCAGCTTTATTCATAATTACCAAAACTTGGAGGCAACCAACAAGTCTTTTAGTAGGTGAATGAATAAATAAACTGTGGAACATCCAGAGAATAGAATATTATTCAGCATTAAAAAGAAATGAGCTATCAAACCATGAATAGACATAGAGGAACCTTCAATGCATATGGCTGAGTAAAAGTAGCAGTCTGAAAAGGCTACATACTATATGAATCCAACCATATGACATTCTGGAAAGGGCAAAGCTATGCAGACAGTACAAAGATCAGTGGTTGCCAGGGGTGGAGGGAGGGAAAGATAAGTAGGTAGAGCAGGAGTGATTTTTAGGGCAGTGAAACTATTGTGGTTGATACTGTAGTGATTGATGTATCTTTACACATTTGTTAAAACCCACAGAATATACAACAGCAAGAGTGAACCCTAATGTAAACTATGGACTTCGGGTGATAGTGATGTGTCAGTGTACGTTAATCGATTATAGCAAATGTACCCCTGTGGTAGGGGGTATTAATGGTGCAGGACGTTGTATGTGTGTGGGAACAGTGGGCATATGGAAACTCTATGTACTTTCCACTCAATTTTGCCATGAACATAAAATTTCTCTAAAAAATAAAATTTGTTTCAAAAAAGAAGGCAACACGGAAAACGTGGGCTTTCTTGAGTAGATGTACAGCTTTGCAGGTTTGATGTTTATTTCATTTCTGAAATAACTGGGGCAGATGCCTTGTATTCCTGAGACTTTTCTAGGAGTTATCACAGATGGTGGACTAAACCCTGAGATCAATAAGGCGGTGGGGTATCCACAGTTATTTGAAGTAAATTTTGTTTTCTTTGAAGAGGTCTGAGTCTGGTTGATGCTGTTGGTTGAGTGTACACTGAATAGGGAATCAAACCTAGAGCGTGAATTTCTGACTTCTATTTCTAATAAATTTGGTAAGAGGGAAAAGCTGACGGAAATTTTTTGACAGCTTGTTCTGTGAATGGTGAATAAACATATTTTATTTGTGGGGAAAAGGAAAAGAAAAGCATAGATAATGCTGGCCTTCAAAGCGTTACAGACTTCTGTCTTCAAGTATCTGGTTTTACTGTTTTAAATTAATTAACTATGCAATAAGCTATTGTGTGAGACTTTTCCTACTGTCCAGGAAGTTTAGCTAAAGCTCAAATTTAAGAAAAAGATCTCTTGTACTCTGAATTCTAAAGGAAGGTACCAATGATATACAGTATTTGGGTCCAAAAAGAAATCTCTTTATTCTCTGGCTGGCTGAATATTGAGCTAAAATATATGTATATCAACTTGGTACTGCTTCCTAATTTTGTGAGAGAGCCTGATATGGGTCCCCTGCAGTTGGAGGACATTGTGAACTTAGACTAGTTCCCTCATATATATTTCTTAAGATAGGAGAATTAAAGGGACTTTCCGGCAGAGATTGAAGGTATTAGAGCATAACATAGCTGGAGTTGGGGCAACCCCATCCCCTGCCAGTTCTCCACAACCCTCAAAAGCCACAGAAGAGAACCTTTAAACACCCAGGGCTTCCCCGTGGCAGAACGTGGAGATTTACAGGCGGAAGAGGAACTTCTGGACTTGCCAGACAGATAAAGTGACAAGGAGTTGATCTCAGTCTGGAGAAAGGATTGTGGGATGGTCCGCTGGCAGGAGACCAAAGGAGGTCCAGTTGCCCCTCTCTGGGGAATCGTCAGCAACAGGGGGTGGGCTGGAGTGAAGATGAACATGCTTGAGAAAGACATGCACACCACCTATGCAGACTGAATAAACCAGACCAAATAGATCAACCTCCCAACGCATACACAAATGTGATAATGTCTCTGAGTCTCCTTTTCTTCCCTACAGAACCCAACACAGAAATCTAGACCCTGAAAAGAACTGGGAAAGACAGAACTTTACCCACGCTACTCTAAGCAGGCAAGGGCCACAGATGTAACTTGTACTGGGTGAAAGGATCTTTAAACGGACATGAGATTAAAATTATAAGCTGGAGAGGACTAAGTTTTAGTAATTGAAACTGATGTGAACATTATAGAAACTCTAAGATGTTAAAGGATGGAAAAGGGGATAAGTGGGAATCAAGGTAGGTCTTGAGGTAATAGGGAGTGTGTGCTGAGTGTATTTTTTTCTCTTGCTGAGTTACAAATCTTCACAAATTTAGTGACTTAAAATGACATGTTTAGTATCTCAGTTTCCAGGGGATCAGGTGTCTAGAAATGACTTAGCTGGGTTACTTGCTCAGCGTCTCACAAGAGTGCAGTCAGTGTGTCAGACAACCTGCGTTCTCATCTGGAGCTCAGAATCTTATTCCATGTTCAGTCGGGTTGTTGGCAGTGTGCAGTTCCTTACAGTTGCGGAACTCAGGCCCTCAACAGCCCATCTCCATAGGCAGTTCACAGCATCACTGTTTTCTTCTTCAAGGCCAGCTGGAAAGCATCTCTGCTGCTTCAGGAAGGGCCAAGATACCCTTTGAAAGAGCACATCTGATTAGTCAGGCCCACCCAGGATAATGTCCTTTAGAATAACTTAAAGTCAACTGAAAAGGAACTCGAATTGAATCTGGAGAGTACCTTCCCTTTTGCAAAATATTGTAACTTAATCATGGGAGTGCCGTCAATCATAGTCACAGTCCCTTGCCACATGTGAGAGGAAGTGTTATACAAGGGTGTGCCCCAGTGGGTAAGAATTTGGGGGGCATCGTAGAATTCTTCTTACCACAGGGAGTCTGGAAAGTTAGACAGTGCATGCTTCACTTAAATTCAAATTCGATTTTGTTTGAAACACTACAGGCAAAACAAAATACTGCTTAAGTTTATAGACTTCTAGTTTGTAACTCCTAGAGCAGATATGGAAAAATTAAATCATTTCATGTTTGTAATCCATTGAATTGTGACCCCTCAATAAACTTGTTATAACTAAGCAATAATTGATGGGTTATTGGTCAAAATGAGAAAGTCATTTGTTCATATTGAAAGAGTCCATGTGCCAGTAAGAGTGGCCTTGATAAAATTTATCAGGTTGAAGCTCTTTCAAAATCCAGAGATGGCCAGTTTTTTGAAACTAGTGATTTTGAAGCATTAGGTCTTATTTAATATCCACAGATATACCTCGCTGAGTTAATGTCCGTCAAATATCTTAGCTCTAAGCCTGAATAATACTGAAGAGGTCTTATTAATTGCAATTCTTATAATATTACCAGGTACCATTTTATTACTCAATGGATAACAATTATTTTGAAAAAATATATTTTAGTATGTGAAAGAAGAGTTCGAAGTTTATTTCAGGAGCAACAAAAGAAAACCTGAGTCTGGGGATGATAACTGTGTGTTTAATGAACTTATTCTATTCTGAAACAAAAATTTAAATTTACCTTTGCATTTTTTTTCTGGAAAGAAAAGGTTTAGCCACAGTTACTTTTCATAACTGATTTCTACTAAGCTTTTCCTTAATTAAAATACTGTGTTTGTGACTACCAACAGTTATTAAAAGCACATTATATAAATATATTTATTGTTCCTCTTTGTTACTTAGAAAGAGGACCAGATTATTACCACATATTTTATTCTCAGATAATTCTCTTAATAAGGTAATAAACTTCAGAGGTGCTTTTAAAAGACATTATGGCTGAAAAGTGTTAGTGAGAAGAAGCTATAGACCTAAACAGCTTTTCCATTTCTTTGGATTTTATGTTTTTAATAATTGAATAGTTAGTTGCCTGCTTGACAAGTTTATTGTCCTTATCCGGTTGCCAAGCGAGAAACATTTTCAAGCAGACAGCAGGTATTAAAAACACCTACAGGGCTTCCCTGGTGGCGCAGTGGTCGAGAGTCTGCCTGCTGATGCAGGGGACACGGGTTCGTGCCCCGGTCCGGGAAGATCCCACATGCCGCGGAGAGGCTGGGCCCATGAGCCATGGCCGCTGAGCCTGCACGTCCGGAGCCTGTGCTACGCAACGGGAGAGGCCACAACAGTGAGAGGCCCGCGTACCGCAAAAACAAAACAAAACAAAACACCTACAAGTGATTCAAGCCATTAAGAAGTCATAAAACTTGAAACGGTGTTCCTGGGCTTTCCTCCGATGGCCAGGCTTTTCCTCAGAGCTCTGGCCCCCTAGCCGCTGCAAGTTGAGATGGCAGACATTTCAAGGTGAAAGCATCAATTTTTAACTGAAACTCGCAGGTTTCTCCCCAAACAAAATAAGGCATTTTCTTTATATCTCAATATTTGAAGCTGCTTCATCAGCTAATCTGGATTAAGAACAAAGAGAATCACGGACTGTTCTGTGTTCCTCTGAAAACGGCCAAAGTACTACTCATAAAAAGCAGTTTTGTTGTGACTTTCTGAATCCGTTTTCCTTTTATATTTTGTTAGTCTGTGAAAGGGAGCTATCATTCCAGATTTCTTTATAATGCAGATGCATGACAATTTTTCTATCATTGTTGAAGTTTGGATTCATTTAAAAGGCTCTGGCTTCAGTTTGCTGAGAATTCCACACAGGGGTTTTAAACCCAAATTACCTATGGGGTCTAGGAAGATGCCATGAATATTAAATCCAGAAGAAGGCGGAGGCAATGGGGAGGATGGATCTGTGGTGAACAGAACAGTGCCTGCCTCACCTAAACACATGTTTAATTTCATTTTAAACATAAAAGCCCAGCAAAATACTGCTTAGGTGTATAAGCCACCAGTTTGAAACTAGTGGTTGAAAAGACACCCTGGTATCCCCGTGGAACAAAAGGAAATGGGTTTAGACAAGGGAAGAAACTTCTTACAAAAGATTTCATTATTTATCTACTGAGGCAAATTACTACTTTACTTTAAAACGGATACATACATGACTTTGAAACATTGTTTTGTCTTAGCCAAGGGTTTCAAACTTTTTGGAGCTGCAGCACCTTATTAGGTTTATTTCAGAACACAATCTTAACTTTGCATCTGATAGACCATATGGAAATTTTTTACATTAAAAATAAGGGATTTATTTTATGCTGTTCTTTAATTGAAAAAGTAAGTGACTTTTGGTTAGAAGTAGTGAAGAGACATATTTATCTCTGTTCCCTAGCAAATCCCTTTAAAGTAACAGTAATAACTTTTACGCGGGCCTCTCACTGTCGTGGCCTCTCCCGTTGCGGAGCACGGGCTCCGGACGCGCAGGCTCAGCGGCCATGGCTCACAGGCCTAGCCGCTCTGCGGCATGTGGGATCTTCCCGGACCGGGGCACGAACCCGTGTCCCCTGCATCGGCAGGCAGACTCTCAACCACTGCGCCACCAGGGAAACCCAGTAACAACATTATTTAAAATGTATATTAGTAAGAGTAAAGGGAATGGTTGGGGACAGGTAACAGTGGGTGAGTGTTCAGGGATCTCAAGGCAATTTTTGAAGATAGGAAGGGGAGAAGGACTGGGAGTAGAGGTATACAGAGGGCTGTCGACAAATGGACATTGATGCACCTGTCAAAATGGTGGAAAACCTCAGAAATTCAAAGAACCAGGTCACTAGAGAAATTGAGGTGGAGTAGGTGATAAAAACAGGGGGTGCTATTTGGAAAGGCTGAAAGGACAGGGTAGAGTCCCTGGGTGCCTTTTCCTGTTCCTTCCCATGAAGTTATTTAGCTCAGCCCTGAACTCAAGAAAACTGGCTATTTATTTCCGGCAGCAATTGCCCTCTGGACTCTGGGACACCAGACACACAGGAGGGAGAGGTTGAGGTGCTAAAAAACAGGTGTTTGTCTTCAAAGATACTGACAGCCAGAGAAACATCCCAGGCAGGAGCTTGGAGATTCGAAGAAACGAAATCCTCTCAAAGAGATGCATACGTAGATAGTGATATTTGCCCTCACAAGTGTGTAGCAATGAAGCTCGACAGTCACAATAGTTCTTAGTGCATTCTTTTTTTTTTTCTTTTAACATCTTTACTAGAGTATAATTGCTTTACAATGGTGTGTTAGTTTCTGCTTTATAACAAAGTGAATCAGTTATACATATGTTCCCATATCTCTTTCCTCTTGCATCTCCCTCCCTCCCACCCTCCCTATCCCACCGCTCTAGGTGGTCACAAAGCACCGAGTTGATCTCCCTGTGCTATGCGGCTGCTTGCCACTAGCTATCTATTTTACGTTTGGTAGTGTATATATGTTCATGCCACTCTCTCACTTTGTCACAGCTTACCCTTCCCCCCCCTTTTCCTCAAGTCCATTCTCTAGTAGGTCTGTATCTTTATTCCTGTCTTCATGGGAATAAAGGGAATAATAGGTTCCCTTTATTCTCATCTTCATGGGAATAAAGGGAATAATAGGTTCCCTTTATTCCCATCTTCATGGGAATAAAGGGAATAATAGGTTCCCTTTATTCCCATCTTCATGGGAATAATAGGTTCTTCATGACATTTTTTTTTTTTTTAGATTCCATATATATATGTGTTAGCATATGGTATTTGTCTTTCTCTTTCTGACTTACTTCACTCTGTATGACAGATGCTGGGTCCATCCACCTCACTACAAATAACTCAATTTCGTTTCTTTATATGGCTGAGTAATATTCCATTGTATATATGTGCCACATCTTCTTTATCCATTCATCCGATGATGGACACTTAGGTTGCTTCCATCTCCTAGCTATTGTAAATAGACCTGCAATGAATATTTTGGTACATGACTCTTTTTGAATTATGGTTTTCTCAGGGTATATGCCCAGTAGTGGGATTGCTGGGTCATATGGTAGTTCTATTTGTAGTTTTTTAAGGAACCTCCATACTGTTCTCCATAGTGGCTGTACCAATTCACATTCCCACCAGCAGTGCAAGAGTGTTCCCTTTTCTCCACACCCTCTCCAGCATTTATTGTTTCTAGATTTTTTCATGATGGCCATTCTGACTGGCGTGAGATGATACCTCATTGTAGTTTTGATTTGCATTTCTCTAATGATTAATGATGTTGAGCATTCTTTCATGTGTTTGTTGGCAGCCTGTATATCTTCTTTGGAGAAATGTCTATTTAGGTCTTCTGCCCATTGTTGGATTGGGTTGTTTGTTTTTTTGTTATTGAGTTGCATGAGCTGTTTGTAAATTTTGGAGATTAATCCTTTATCAGTTGCTTCATTTGGAAATAT
>NW_021703767.1:102210302-102331334 GCF_005190385.1 Monodon monoceros | reverse complement strand
TTGGGGTACATGAGAAAACCTATAGCTTTATATTTTAGCCTGAGAAATACACACGGGCAATTGGTGTTTTAAGTGATGAAGGGTACAGAGATAGTAGTGTGAGAGAAACAAGTAAAAACATCTTCTGTTTTCTCCTCAGGCAGAGGCGAGCTGCTGGATTTGGCTTTTGAAAAACTCTTTAAAGGATGAATGAATATTTTAGGTAGAATTTTGGGGCACACCATGTTATACTTGACTCCAAGCAGGAGAAAAATGTGTTATGTATAATGGTGTGAGGAATGAGGGGATTAGTGGAGAAGACTTTTTTAAAAAAATTCTTAAAATGGACATGTGAGAATATAATATGTGCAAATACAGTAGATGTTCTCATTGATTGTAACTATTTGAAGAGTTCCAGAAAGTATTATTCTAAACTGTGAAATATGATGTGGATTATTGAAGTTTGGTAAGAATTATCATAAAATATTAGCATTATTGAAATACTAAGGATGAGAAAAGACAAAAAGAGCAAATATTTTTGAGACTGTGCATAAAGTCAGTATTCAGTGTGAAAAATTCATGCAGTCCTTTTAAAATTAGCTGTAAAGAAGTTGAGGCAAAGTTTTCTGCCTAAACAAAGTTTTCTAGCTGTTGTACAGCAGTAAATTCATTTAAAAAATATTAACCATGAATGCTTATTAAAATAAACGCTTGGCTTTACCCATCTACTTTAACTTTGAAACATCATTCACAGTTAGGTTTGAAGTATAACTCCCCTAAGTATGTTGCAAAGTGCATCTGTCATTAGAAGACTCCAGGGAATGGGGGTCAGAACGTCTTAAACTTTTCAATAATGCTTTGTTATTTCAGGAGTCCTATAGCTTTAATATGTATCACTGCAGTGACTTCAAACTTTTTGTCTTGGTTGGACATCTTGTTTTACTGAGCATATTTTAATATTGTCTACGGAAGCTCATGTAAGCAGAGATTTGACTTCTATTGCAGAATTGCAGATTTCTCTCAATAAACAATTCCTACCTGAAATTTCAACTGGGTTCCTTTTGCAAAAGAATATAGTGGATCAAAACGTGCTGCTGTGGGATGAAGTGAGGGAGTGGCATGGACATATATACACTACCAAATGTAAAATAGATAGCTAGTGAGAAGTAGCTGCACAGCACAGGGAGATCAGCTTGGTGCTTTTTGTCCACCTAGAGGGGTGGGGTAGGGAAGGTGAGAGGGAGAAGCAAGTGGGAGGAGTTATGGAGATATATGTGTATGTATAGCTGATTCACTTTGTTATACAGCAGAAACTAACACACCACTGTAAAGCAATTATACTCCAATAAAGATGTAAAAAACAAAACAAAAAACATGCTGCTGTGATGTTATGCCTGACTTCAGAATGTTTCATTTCTACTGCCAAGTGAATCAATTATGACAACTAAGGATTTGAGTATGAGAGAAAAAGTATTTTTTAAGATGCTTGCAGTGTTCACTTTTTTGAGGGACCCTAATTATAATGCACACACACAACACACTCTCACATGCTGATTCTTAGTTATATTTCTGACAATAAGTTAATAAATATGTTCATGACCTGGCATATTTACTGCCTATAAACCAATCTTCCTAAGAAGCAAAATATAAATTAAAAGCTGATGGGCAAGCATAGAATCAAGCTAGGGCAATGATTTGGATCTGTTGAGTAACTGGTACAATCCTCTGAGTTGGTCTGACATACACATCTCTGTCTATTACAGAACAAAACTTGACATAGGACCAGATGCTCATGCTCATGAGTCATGACACCTTCTTCCCTAAAGATGGACTCTAGAGATAAACTATTTGTATGTTTATTGTTTATTTTATGTTTAAAAGTCCATATATCCCTTAAAACTCAATATAAACATCAGGTTATATATTGTAGCCTTGTTCCTTAGTAAAGTGATTTTTCATACCAAATTCAAATCATAGCGTATAACTACTAAAATAAACATCTCCTACTATGTATGTTACATACTTAGATAAAAAGAAAAAGAAATGCCCTATCAGAAAGTGTGTGACATTGCACTATTTTCATTAAACTTAATATATCGTTAGGTGCAACTTCCAAAAGGATGGTAAAACAGTCGAAGTCCAATTAGTTTGAACAAGGTTAGAACAACCTCAACTAGATCAGTGTAATAGGGTACTCCACATTTATAACAGAACTCTTATTTACTTGAATTGAGCCCATAAAATTCAGAGATTATGAAGGTCATTAAAATATTTTTTTTTCCTGAATAAATTTAAGACTGGTTCTAAGTCTCCACACAACAGGCTTGGTAAGACATCCTGTATCATTTAATAGTGGCTCCTTCTGTATCTCCATTATCTTATAAGAGCATCTCAGGACTTATGTGCCCCCAAATAGCAACAGCCATGATAATTACTATTTTGTCACCATTGCCACAGTTGTACATCAGCCTTCTGAAACTTGTGGGACATTCTTATGTTCAGATCTGGCCATAGACATACAGCAGACTTGGGTACTTGGGATGTACAGCAAGCTTGGCTAGATAGAAACAATTGCTCTTTGGCCTGGATCATTGTGTTCAAGCTCCAAGGCATCCAGCAACTCCCTTGCCATCTGGGCTGCTGTGTGCATCTAAGATGTAAATTCATGGCTTTTGTAGAACCTGCTTTTTCTTAGGTCTTCAGGAATCTTGATCTCTTTCTGGGTCATATCACTCCCTCCTGGCTATCCAGGTACTAGTTACTTACCAATCTCTTTGTAGAGACATCTGGTTTACTTTCTTTGTATGCCTAACCCTAAGATCAAATAACTCAATGGATTTTTTCTTCCATTGTGCCTATGACTTTCAAAGCAGCCAAAAACTTTCGTCAAAAGGATATATAATAAGGACCTTGGACACAAATTGGCTGTTCTTCTAAGAGAAAGGTAAAGGAAAAAATTGCTTATTCTTTTTCTCCTACACCAGCAAGACCAAGATAGAAATTAATACCTCATGTCCTGCCACAGCACTTTTGCCTCATATGTGTAGGTAATAAAAGATCACACTCTCATGCACTTACCCTGGGTAGGAATGTTTTTAGCAATTTACATCTATTAACTTTACATATATTTGTTACACATGTTAATCCATTTAATTTTCACAAGAATCCAGTGAAGTAGATACTGTTCTTAAAAATTTTATAAATAAAACAAATTGAGACATAGATTGGTTGACCGACTTAGCCAGGTCCCAGGCTGGTAAATGGCAGGGGTGGGATTTGAATCTTGGCAGTCCGGTGCCAGTGTTACGTTTCTCAGCCATCACATTAGATTATCTCCCCAAAGATCTCTAGCAAAACCTGATAGAACTTTAAAAGGACAGGTACTCATTCATTATTTTCTCTATGTGCCAATGGAGTAATCTTTTTTCATTTGAATTTGACTTTTCAAGGCATGAATATCTATTGAATACTTTCTGTTAGCCTGGTACTAACTATTCAGTTTTACCAATGTCATTCATTTTGACCCTTCTAGCTCTACCTTGTAAGGTATTACTTCTGATTTACAGATAATAAGCTGAGATAAACTCATTATTTGCTATCCAGTCCTAAACCCTCAAGATCTCTCCTCTCTAATTATATAAAGGCAGCATTGTGCTCTCAGATTGACAGCACCTAACTCTAGTAGCATTTTGCTGTTTTCCTTGTGTTATTATATTTGCATAGATTTACTAGGCTCATCCTCAAAGCAAGATTTTGAAAATGATTGAAACCACCAGTGGAAAATAATTGAAGTTGTTAAAATAACACAATTTTAATTTTAAAAATATTATTTTTAGCTTTGATAGCTAAGGAATTAAAATAGAAAGGAAAAAAGTAAAATTTTTTCTCAGAAGTATTCTTTTAGTATATTTGATTAAGAGTCTGTATCATGTTTGAGCTATTAAAATTTATGTTTTTAATTTATTTATTTTACATCTTTATTGGAGTATAATTGCTTTACAATGGTGTGGTACTTTCTGCTTTATAACAAAATGAATCAGTTATACATATACATATGTTCCCATATCCCTTCCCTCTTGCATCTCCCTCCCTCCCACCCTCCCTATCCCAGCCCTCTAGGTGGTCACAAAGCACTGAGATGATCTCCCTGTGCTACGCGGCTGCTTCCCACTAGCTATCTACCTTACCTTTGGTAGTGTATATATGTCCTTGTCGCTCTCTCGGTTTGTCACAGCTTACCCTCCCACCCCTCACCCCATATCCGCAGGTCCATTCTCTAGTAGATGTGTGTCTTTATTCTTGTCTTACCCCTAGGTTCTTCATGACATTTTTTTTTTCTTAAATTCCATATATATGTGTTAGCATACGGTATTTGGCTTTCTCTTTCTGACTTACTTCACTCTGTATGACAGACTTTAGGTCCATCCACCTCATTACAAATAGCTCAATTTCGTTTCTTTTTATGGCTGAGTAATATTCCATTGTATATATGTGCCACATCTTCTTTATCCATTCATCCGATGATGGACACATAGGTTGTTTCCATCTCCGGGCTATTGTAAATAGAGCTGCAATGAACATTTTGGTACATGACTCTTTTTGAATTATGGTTTTCTCAGGGTATATGCCCAGTAGTGGGATTGCTGGGTCATATGGTAGTTCTATTTGTAGTTTTTTAAGGAACCTCCATACTGTTCTCCATAGTGGCTGTACCAATTCATATTCCCACCAGCAGTGCAAGAGTGTTCCCTTTTCTCCACACCCTCTCCAGCATTTATTGTTTCTAGATTTTTTGATGATGGCCATTCTGACTGGTGTGAGATGATATCTCATTGTAGTTTTGATTTGCATTTCTCTAATGATTAATGATGTTGAGCATTCTTTCATGTGTTTGTTGGCAGCCTGTATATCTTCTTTGGAGAAATGTCTATTTAGGTCTTCTGCTCATTGTTGGATTGGGTTGTTTGTTTTTTTGTTATTGAGCTGCATGAGCTGCTTATAAATTTTGGAGATTAATCCTTTATCAGTTGCTTCATTTGGAAATATTTTCTCCCATTCTGAGGGTTGTCTTTTGGTCTTGTTTATGGTTTCCTTTGCTGTGCAAAAGCTTTGAAGTTTCATTAGGTCCCATTTGTTTATTTTTGTTTTTCTTTCCATTTCTCTAGGAGGTGGGTCAAAAAGGATCTTGCTGTGATTTATGTCATAGAGTGTTCTGCCTATGTTTTCCTCTAAGAGTTTGATAGTTTCTGGCCTCACATTTAGGTCCTTAATCCGTTTTGAGCTTATTTTTGTGTATTGTGTTAGGGAGTGATCTAATCTCATACTTTTCCATGTCCCTGTCCAGTTTTCCCAGCACCACTTATTGAAGAGGCTGTCCTTTCTCCACTGTACATTCCTGCCTCCTTTATCAAAGATAAGGTGACCATATGTGCGTGGGTTTATCTCTGGGCTTTCTATCCTGTTCCATTGATCTATCTTTCTGTTTTTGTGCCAGTACCATACTGTCTTCATTACTGTAGCTTTGTAGTATAGTCTGAAGTCAGGGAGCCTGATTCCTCCAGCTCCGTTTTTTGTTCTCACGATTGCTTTGGCTATTCGGGGTCTTTTGTTTTTCCATACAAATTGTGAAATTTTTTGTTCTAGTTCTGTGAAAAATGCCAGTGGTAGTTTGATAGGGATTGCATTGAATCTGTAGATTGCTTTGGGTAGTACAGTCATTTTCACAATGTTGATTCTTCTAATCCAAGAACATGGTATATCTCTCCATCTATTTGTATCATCTTTAATTTCTTTCATCAGTGTCTTATAATTTTTTGCATAGAGGTCTGTTGTCTCCTTAGGTAAGTTTATTCCTAGGTATTTTATTCTTTTTGTTGCAATGGTAAATGGGAGTGTTTTCTTGATTTCACTCTCAGTTTTTTCATCATTAGTGTATAGGAATGCCAGAGATTTCTGTGCATTAATGTTGTATCCTGCTACTTTACCAAATTCATTGATTTGCTCTAGTAGTTTTCTGGTAGCATCTTTAGGATACTGTATGTATAGTATCATGTCATCTGCAAACTGTGACAGCTTTACTTCTTTTCCAATTTGAATTCCTTTTATTTCCTTTTCTTCTCTGATTGCTGTGGCTAAAACTTCCAAAACTATGTTGAATAAGAGTGGTGAGAGTGGGCAACCTTGTCTTGTTCCTGATCTTAGTGGAAATGCTTTCAGATTTTCACCATTGAGGATGATGTTGGCTGTGGGTTTGTCATATATGGCCTTTATTATGTTGAGGAAACTTCCCTCTATGCCTACTTTCTGCAGGGTTTTTATCATAAATGGGTGTTGAATTTTGTCAAAAGCTTTCTCTGCATCTATTGAGATGATCATATGATTTTTCTCCTTCAATTTGTTAATATGGTATATCAGGTTGATTGATTTGTGTATATTGAAGAATCCTTGCATTCCTGGAATAAACCCCACTTGGTCATGGTGTGTGATCCTTTTAATGTGCTATTGGATTCTGTTTGCTAGTATTTTGTTGAGGATTTTTGCATCTATGTTCATCAGTGATATTGGCCTGTAGTTTTCTTTCTTTGTTACATCCGTATCTGGTTTTGGTATCAAGGTGATGGTGGCCTCGTAGAATGAGTTTGGGAGTGTTCCTCCCTGTGCTATATTTTGGAAGAGTTTGAGAAGGAGAGGTGTTAGCTCTTCTGTAAATGTTTGATAGAATTCGCTCTTCTGTAAATGTTTGATAGAATTCGCCTGTGAAGCCATCTGGTCCTGGGCTTTTGTTTGTTGGAAGATTTTTAATCACAGTTTCAATATCAGTGCTTGTGATAGGTCTGTTCATATTTTCTATTTCTTCCTGATTCAGTATTGGCAGGTGGTGCATTTCTAAGAATTTGTTTCTTCCAGGTTGTCCATTTTATTGGCATAGAGTTGCTTGTAGTAATCTCTCATGATCCTTTGTATTTCTGCAGTGTCAGTTTTTACTTCTTCTTTTTCAGTTATAATTCTATTGATTTGAGTCTTCTCCCTTTTTTTCTTGATGTTTCTGGCTAATGGCTTATCAATTTTGTTTAACTTCTCAAAGAACCAGCTTTTAGTTTTATTGATCTTTGCTATCGTTTCCTTCATTCTTTTTCATTTATTTCTGATCTGATCTTCATGATTTCTTTCGGTCTGCTAACTTTGGGTTTTTTTCTATTCTTTCTCTCATTGCTTTAGGTGCAAGGTTAGGTTGTTTATTCGAGATGTTTCCTGTTTCTTAAGGTAGGATTGTATTGCTATAAACTTCCCTCTTAGAACTGCTTTTGCTGCATCCCATAGGTTTTGGGTCGTCGTGTCTCCATTGTCATTTGTTTCTAGGTATTTTTTTACTTCCTCTTTGATTTCTTCAGTGATCACTTCGTTATTAAGTAGTGTATTGTTTAGCCACCATGTGTTTGTATTTTTTACAGATCTTTTCCTGTAATTGATATCTAGTCTCATAGTATTGTGGTTGGAAAAGATACTTGATACAATTTCAATTTTCTTAAATTTAATAAGGCTTGATTTGTGACCCAAGATATGATCTATCCTGGAGGATGTTCCATGAGCACTTGAGAAAAATGTGTATTCTGTTGTTTTCGGATGGAATGTCCTATAAATATCAATTAAGTCCATCTTGTTTAATGTATCATTTAAAGCTTGTGTTTCCTTATTTATTTTCATTTTGGATGATCTGTCCATTGGTGAAAGTGGGGTGTTAAGGTCCTCTACTATGAATGTGTTACTGTCAATTTCCCCTTTTATGGCTGTTAGTATTGCCTTATGTATTGAGGTGCTCCTATGTTGGGTTCATAAATATTTACAATTGTTATATCTTCCTCTTGGATCGATCCCTTGATCATTATGTAGTGTCCTTCCTTGTCTCTTCTAATAGTCTTTATTTTAAAGTCTATTTTGTCTGATATGAGAATTGCTACTCCAGCTTTCTTTTGGTTTCCATTTGCATGAAATATCTTTTTCCATCCCCTTACTTTCAGTCTGTATGAGTCTCTAGGTCTGAAGTGGGTCTCTCGTAGACAGCATACATATAGGTCTTGTTTTTGTATCCATTCAGCCAATCTGTGTCTTTTGGTGGAGGCATTTAGTCCATTTACATTTAAGGTAATTATTGATATGTATGTTCCTATTCCCATTCTCTTAATTGTTTTGGGTTCGTTATTGTAGGTCTTTCCCTTCTCTTGTGTTTCTTGCCTAGAGAAGTTCCTTTAGCATTTGTTGTAAAGCTGGTTTGGTGGTGCTGAACTCTCTCAGCTTTTGCTTGTCTGTAAAGGTTTTAATTTCTCCATCAAATCTGAATGAGATCCTTGCTGGGTAGAGTAATCTTGGTTGCAGGTTTTTCTCCTTCATCACTTTAAATATGTCCTGCCAGTCCCTTCTGGCTTGCAGAGTTTCTGTTGAAAGATCAGCTGTTAACCTGATGGGGATTCCCTTGTGTGTTATTTGTTGTTTTTCCCTTGCTGTTTTTAATATGTTTTCTTTGTATTTAATTTTTGACAGTTTGATTAATATGTGTCCTGGCGTATTTCTCCTTGGATTTATCCTGTATGGGATTCTCTGTGCTTCCTGGACTTGATTAAATATTTCCTTTCCCATATTAGGGAAGTTTTCAACTGTAATCTCTTCAAATATTTTCTCAGTCCCTTTCTTTTTCTCTTCTTCTTCTGGAACCCCTATAATTCGAATGTTGGTGCATTTAATGTTGTCCCAGAAGTCTCTGAGACTGTCCTCAGTTCTTTTCATTCTTTTTCTTTATTCTGCTCTGCAGTAGTTATTTCCACTGTTTTATCTTCCAGGTCACTTATCCGTTCTTCTGCCTCAGTTATTCTGCTATTGATCCCATCTAGAGTATTTTTCATTTCATTTATTGTGTTGTTCATCATTGCTTGTTTCATCTTTAGTTTTTCTAGGTCCTTGTTAAATGTTTCTTGCATTTTGTCTATTTCCAAGATTTTGGATCATCTTTACTATCATTATTCTGAATTCTTTTTCAGGTAGACTGCCTATTTCCTCTTCATTTGTTAGGTCTGGTGGGTTTTTATCTTGCTCCTTCATCTGCTGTGTGTTTCTCTGTCTTCTCATTTTTCTTACATTACTGTGTTTGGGGTCTCCTTTTTGCAGGCTGCAGGTTCGTAGTTCCCGTTTTTTTTGCTGTCTGTCCCCAGTGGCTAAGGTTGGTTCAGTGGGTTGTGTAGGTTTCCTGGTGGAGGGGCCTAGTGCCTGTGTTCTGGTGGATGAGGCTGGATCTTGTCTTTCTGGTGGGCAGGTCCATGTCTGGTGGTGTGTTTTGGGGTGTCTGTGGACTTATTATGATTTTAGGCAGCCTCTCTGCTAATGGGTGGGGTTGTGTTCCTGTCTTGCTAGTTGTTTGGCATAGGGTGTCCAGCACTGTAGCTTGCTGGTCGTTGAGTGAAGCTGGGTGCCTGTGTTGAGATGGAGATCTCTTGGAGATTTTCGCCATTTGATATTATGTGGAGCTGGGAGGTCTCTTGTGGACCAGTGTCCTGAAGTTGGCTCTCCCACCTCAGAGGCACAGCACTGACTCCTGGCTGCAGCACCAAGAGCCTTTCATCCACATGGCTCAGAATAAAAAGGAGAAAAAGTAGAAAGAAAGAAAGGAAGAAAGAAAGAAAGAAAAGAGGGAGGGAGGATGGAAGGAAGGAGGGAAGTAAGGAAAGAACAAAAGAAGATAAAATAAAATAAAGTAAGAAAATAAAGTCATGAATATAAAAATTATTAAGAAAAAAATTTGTTTTTAAATAGAGAAAAAAAACAAAAACGGATGGATAGAACCCTAGGACAAATGGTGGAAGCAAAGCTATACAGACAAAATCTCACACAGAATCATACACATACACACTTGCAAAAAGAGGAAAAAATCATAAATCTTGCTCTCAACGTCCAGCTCCTCAATTTGGAATGATTCATTGTCTATTTAGGTATTCCACAGATGCAGGGTACATCAATTTGATTGTGGAGCTTTAATCCGCTGCTTCTGAGGCTGCTGGGAGAGATTTCCCTTTCTCTTCTTCTCACAGCTCCCGGGGCTCAGCTTTGGATTTGGCCCCGCCTCTGCGTGTGGATCGCTGGAGGGCGTCTGTTCTTTGCTCGGACAGGACGGGGTTAAAGGAGCAGCTGCTTTGGGGCCTCTGGCTCACTCTAGGCGAGGGCGGGGGGAGGGGTCGGAGGGCGGGGCGAGCCTGCGGCGGCAGAGGCCATCTTGACGTTGCACCAGCCTGAGGCGTGCCGTGCGTTCTCCCAGGGGAGTAGTCCCTGTATCACGGGACCCTGGCAGTGCCGGGCTGCATGGGCTCCCCGGAAGGGAGGTGTGGAGAGTGACCTGTGCTCGCACGCAGGCTGCTTGGTGGCGGCAGCAGCAGCCTTAGCGTCTCATGCCCGTCTCTGGGGTCCGCGCTGTTAGCCGCGGCTCGAGCCCGTCTCTGGAGCTCCTTTAAGCAGCGCTCTTAATTCCCTCTCCCAGGTACGTGGGGGGTTTCTTGCCTTTTGGGAGGTCTGAGGTCTTCTGTCAGCATTCAGTAGGTGTTCTGTAGGAGTTGTTCCACGTGTAGATGTATTTTTGGTGTATCTGTGGGTAGGAAGGTGATCTCCGTGTCTTACTCTTCCACCATCTTCCCCTCATCTAAAGACATTTACTATTAAATATAATTACGCTCTGAAAATGTTTTGCAGATGTGCATTTTTCTTTATGAAAATTAGGAAACCCCTGCTTAATTTTTCCCCAAATGTAATTTACTGTCAACATGATTTTACCTTTCCATTGTCTTCATTAACACAACCTTTCTATTCTAGGAGACTTTTGATGAGGGAAACTTCCAGAAAAACCCATCACCTCTTCAGTGAGAAGTATTAGCAGTTTAAGCCCTTAAAATTCCCCCCAAAACTTGGCCTCAAAATCCTCAGTCTGCTGTTTGCAGCAGTTCTGAACTGTGATACTCCAGTCCTTACACAGTCAATCCTTATCAGTTCCACTGCATTGAAAGACCCAGCTGAACCAAACTTTAAATTCTCAATAAATTCCGACCTTGCCTTTTTCTCTCTGAGACCCTAAGAAATCTTTGTCAGTCTTTACTGCAGTGAGGAAAAACTCTGAATTGTCTTATCAACAGAGCTTGTGTTGGTGATATTTGGGGAGTCAATATTCCATGGCAATTTAAACATAACTGGTGTTCCATAAGTTTAGTTAAAAGAACAAGAAAACCAATAACAGTATTTACTAAAAGATAAACCTTTACAGGTTTTGGTAATTATAAAATATTAGTGTATTTGATCTCTGGAAGTTGGAAGCTGGAGCACAGACACTGTGGTTGAAGATGATACAAACTTACTAACGTTAGTGTTTAAGTGCTAAATAACAGTGAGTGTTAACTCACAGAACAGCTCATATTTCACTCGGTGATTGGAGTTCATTTTGATACTTGTTTCACGAAAGCCTTTATCAGTTACAGGCAGAGGTTAACAGTAATCAAATCTTTCCCACCTGGTTTTAATAAATGCTATTAGGGCATTTCATTCTGTTAAATCAAGCAACAGACAAAAACGTAATGCACTACTAATCTCTAAAGTGTGTGAAAAACTTAGTTTATAAAATATTTATGAAGAACACAGTGTTGCAATGATAATGATACCTCCTCTCTGGGTTATTCTGCCCAAGGAGTTGGTACATTAGCGTCTGTAGTTCTTGATTTCTTTTTACTGGAGTTGTTCTTACCTCAAATTGTATTTAGTTATTCAAAAAATGTTCTATTAGCATACACAGACATATGAAGGGTTTTTTGGGGGGTGCAGTTGCCACAACTTTACATGAGCTGTTTTAGGAACTCATATACAGCATTCTTCTCTAGAGAAGGAATACTTTAAAAAGGAATTAGTGTGTATCGAAACATCAAATTTATGTTTATGTGAGCAAAAGTAAGTTCTTTTTCAATTTTTTATTGTGGTAAAACAGATATAAAATTTATTCAACCCTAAAAAGTAAGAGAATTCTAACATGTACAACATACATGAATCTTGAGGACAACACGCTAAGTGAAATAATCTAATGACAAAAGAAACTGTATGGTTCCACTTATATGAGGTACTTAGAGTAGTCAAAATCAGAGAGACATTTCGATCTAATGCCATCATGGTAAATATGGATTCATATGAGATAGTTTCTTACACATACTCTGTTAAGAGCCACCAGTGTCTTTTAAGTGAATTAGTGCTATACATTCATCACAATGTATCCTTCCTTTTTTGGTGAAAAACTATAAAGCCATAGCTTTTTCTTCTTCACTAATCAGTCATTATCGCCATATTAGAAAGATACACTGTTTGATAACTTTGGAATTGTAAGTACGCTTATCCCATTTTAAAACACAGCAAAACTTAATTGATGTGGGTGTTACTAATTTAGAATATATAAAAAAAAATAGGAACATGAATGATATTCGGATAAATTCTTCATTTGTAGTAGGTATGTGTAACTGAAGGATGCTTTTTAAAAAGTGAGTAAACAGCAATTTAAACAGTTTAAATAAACCGAAACTTTAAAAGCAGGATTAACATCTGGATCAGAAAAAATTATTCCTGGCTAGGTGGTAAAGAATGAACCTTATTTAAAGAGAGGTCTGACCTTTGCCCTCAGCCCCTGGGAAGTGATCTCTAAGTTGTTTGAATGTCCTGCTTAATATGAGTGCCTTTGTTTACCTGGGATCCTGGGTCCACCACACTGGATAGTCTAACAATGTGATTTATGGTGCGGTCTTTGGGCCATGCAGTATCGTTTCCACCAAGAGTCTAAAGGTCAGCCGCATGGGCAGCCCAGCATGTCTACGTGCTAAAGCCCCCCAAAAAACCCTGCATACCCAAGCTCAGGTGAGCTCCACTGGTTGGCAATACTCCATGCATTTTGTCCCACATCATTCCTGGGAGAAACTAGTATTGCCTCCAGTTCCACTGAAAGAGGAGATCTAGATGCTCTGCATATGGCTTTTCTGGATTCTGTCCCATGTGTCTCTTCTCTTGACTGATTTTAATATGTATACTTTCACTGTTATAAACCATAACTAAGAGCATAGCAGCCTTTAGTGATTTATTTGACTCCTTCTAGCAAATTATTAAACCTGAGGGTGGTCTTGGGGACCCCCAAGTTGTAACTGGTATCAGAAGTGCGAGTGGACTTGGGACTGCCCCCTGACTTTGTGTTGGCAATTTATTAGAACAGGCTTTCCAGGGACCTAGATGAGATGGCATTTCCTCTTCCCAATATTTATTATAACCATCTGGCTGTAAAATGATATTTCATAATCTCAATCTTTTTCTAAATAAGAATGGTCTGTAATTCAGTTCACATTCCTGAAGTTTCTCAATGTTATGGGGTTTCATATTATAAGTATATGATGGTTTATATAGTAGTAAAGGTAAATTGTTTACCACCACTAAGTGCAAATTAGTGTTTTGAGATGTCTGACGTTCAATTTACTTGAACTGAAAATTTCCAGAACTTTGCATGATAGTTCACTCTAAGACCTTCAGAATCAAAAAGTCACATAGGGCTCTCACCTCATATAGATGTGCCATGCCTTATTTTATGGGAGTTGGCTAATATTTTTTCAGCATATAACAAAGAGAAATGTCAAAATATCATTTCAGTTTCTTATAACATGTGCCTATTCCTTCTTCTTGATTACTGACCAAACTTATTTTAATATTGAGGCTTAAAGGAAAGGATATGCTGGTAGCTGGGCTTGGTGTCTGCCATCATGGGTGTGCAGCAACGCTAATTTCTAAAACTTTCTTTTCATTAGATTCTCCAAAAGCTGGCCTGTATCTCTGTGGGTACTCTCTGGTCTCTCACACACCATACACCCTGCCTCCTCATTCATGTCCTTGCTCTTTCCATAATGGTATGTGTCCCTAAAATTTAAAGACAGACTCATAGTTGTCTGCCATTGAGATGGAAAAGAAGTTTGTACCTAAGAGCCATTGAGTCAGAGTAATTTGGTGAAGAATGTACTATAGCTGAAATCTTTAGAGAAGAATTTTTAGAAAGCTGTTAGCTATCCTTGAAAGGCCACTTCCCTAAGAATCAAGGCAGCCTAGGGAATGCCAATAAAGTGCAAGTTAGCCATCAGGAATCCTTGGTCGGTAACTGTTTTTACGCATAATTCTGATTTATTACATTTCAAAACCCAATATTTGGGGTATTAAAAAGGAAAGCTATTTTTTTAAGTGTTGCCATAGGAACCTGTAAGGGACTTTGCTACACTGGTAGCTTAGAATTTTGAGTTCTGCTTCCATCCCCAACTGTCCCCTGCACAACACACACACACACACACACACACACATTCAAGTGTTGTAGAAAGTATATGGTTCAGGAAACTGGCAAGGGCATGTGTGTGCACAGGAGTGTGTGTGCGTGAACACAGAAACACGCAGAGTCAGTGAGAAGGAGTTTGAAAGATGACAAGTTAAGGATTTGTTGTAGGAAGAAAAGCTCAATAAGAATTGTATTAGGGAAACAAAACTTAATCAGGAGAACTCTGTGTGATGTACTGGTTAGTCGTTATTGGTAAATTATATTAAATGAAAAGTTAGTTATGATGTTTACTTATAGTGTAAATAATGAAATTATAGTTTGGGTTTTTGTTAGTTTAGATCACTGTTAATTGATAGAGATAAAATATTGTATTCTTTTACAGAACTGTCAATGAGAATTTTGAAAATTGTTTTGATCACCCCAGTTTTAGGCAATGTAAATATATGTAGATAATGTCCTAAATAAGATCCGGAAATGCTGACATTAGCTTTCTTATGCAGAACTTAGTTTCAGTTATCTTTATAATGAAGACTGAGTCTACTGAATAAATTAAATATAATCACAGGAGCATTGAAGGGGTTTTCCAAGCAAATAGGGGATCGCTCTTTTTCAATAGGTGAATGGTTATATCAGAATTATGAGTTAAAGGAAGTCGTTCTTTTCTGTGACTTAGGTCAGGCTGACCATTTATTTTTATTATAAATGGTCAGTGCTCACCATCACAGTTAACAGCATACCTTATCACAAAATGACTCTAATTCAGATCTGAGTTATTTATTCCATCTTCATAGGGAGGCAGGAAAGAGAAAAAGATTAAAGATACACAGCCTAACATGGCACATGGTAATGGAAGAAATACTCCAGTTAAAATTTTTTTAGCTGGATGATTTTTAAAAGTTTACATCTTCATGAATGGGAATTAATAATTAAGCTGCTAATATTTTTTTCCCCTCAATTTGTTATTTACCATGTAAGGTAGTTCTGGCACTAACTAGCGTACTTAGTGCACACCTTACATACTGAGGTCACCGTCCTCAACAAAAGTCCCCTCACATCAGACACCAGCAACAAGCTTCAGGGTTCCCAGGCTACAAATTCAGGGATTCCTGCTATCCTCTCAGGTCTGATAGTTTGCTGGAATGATTCATTGAACTCAAGAAAGTGCTATAGTTTTAATTACAACTTTTTAAATAAGGGATAAAATCGGGACAGCCAAATTAAGAGACACATAGTTTGAGGTCTCAGAGTCCCAAATGTGAAACTGCTATGTAAAGTCCAGGAACTCATGGCGAAGACCAGACAAAATCTTTATTATGCAAAATTCCCTAACAGTTTTTTCCTGATACATTTTTTTTTTTAATATAAGAAATGGGGCATTACTATTAAAAGGAAACTTCTTTTCCTGGGCACACATATGCTGTGTCTATCTTTTCCTTTTCTCTTTAAAACTTTCTTCTAAGTTATAAATAGCATACAAGCAACAAGAACAATAAAAAGTAGAAAATCTTGTCTCAAATAGTTCTGATTTCCCCTCCCAACCTTGATTGCTTTTGCTCCTTTGTGTTTTTTGGTTACTTTGCATCCCATGGGAATTTGTTTCTGGTGAGGGGACTGAGGCTCTGAGCCTAGGAAGCTGTGGGCTGGGCTTCCATATACTCTGCTTGGCCTCCTGGGAGGCTGTGGTGAGGGTAAGCGTGTATGGGAGGAGTCAATGGCACAGGCAGCTCAAACATCTATTGGCTGGTAGTGATATCTTGTTAAAGTTATTGGCTGGATGTTGATGTGTTCAGGAACTTAGAGTGGTGATTGATTCTTGGGACAAGGAAATAAGTAGCGGGAGCCTCTTTTATTGTCATGATTTTCTGAAAATATTTTAAAAAGAAAATTACATCTACGGTTTATGCAAGGAAACATCTTTTACAAAGTGTATTGGGTACCAAACATCATTACTCAAGGTCCAGTGGTAACCTTCTATTTATTACCTCAAATCTAAACTTCTAAACCTCGTATTGAAAGCCTGTATTGGTGTTTTGCCCTTCTTGTTTCCTGATTACAGTGCATGAAATTACCTTCAACCTAACTGCACCTTGGTACACACACAAGATAAGCAATGCATTATTTATTAATTACCTTCTATGAACACCCATTGTGCCAAGTACTGTGGGGAGAAAAGGAGGTAAAAAGATTAACAGATACACACTACTGTATACAAAATACTACTATACTATTATATCTATCTATCTATCTATATATATTACTATATATAAAATACTACTATATATGAAAACAAGGACCTACTATATAGCATAGGGAAGTATATTCAGCACCTTGTAATAACCTATAATGGAAAAGAATCTGAAAAAGTGTATATATATATATATATGTGTATATACATACATATATATGTATGTGTATATATATATATAACTGAGTCACTTTGCTGTACACCTGAAACTAACACAACATTGTAAATCAACTATACTTCAGTAAAAAAGATATTAACAAGAAGGATGTTGGGGTATATTGGGAGAAGAAAACTAATATAATATGTGAGAAGGAATAAAGACACAGAAGGAAAAATATTTGAATGAAACTAGTGACCTTAGAGTTCCAAATAAAGACCCTGAAGTTTCGGTGTATAATATTTAGCAATTCCACTTTATCAGTATGGTCAATGGCAGCAAATTTGCCTGGCTCAGGAGTCTACAGAGTCTTCTGGATGAAGAAGGAATGACATAGTTGATAGAGTGCTTGACCATATACAGCTTGCCTTGTGTTAGTGTACATATGTGGTGTCTACACATAACTATTGTATTGAATTTTATTTTCAGTAGGCATTGGATCATATGCAAAATTTCAATTACAGCATACAGAAAACGTATATACTCAATGTAAGAAATGCATCCTATTTTAAAAAGTAATTTTTCTCAAGAGTGGAATACTTTAAAAAGCTAAAATAATTACTTCTACAAAAATTACTATTTTCTACATTTCTTTCAAGGAAAGTAGAGTCTACTAGATTTCTTGCCCCAGAATAGCTTTATCTCACCTATTGCTCTAATAGCAGCCTTGAGTGAAAGTACACACTTTCTGGTGGAATATTAAAATAAAAACCTCAACTGAAGGGAAATGGTAATTTGATTTTATTTAAAAGTATTTAACATTGATATTTTATGGTAAATGAATAATTGAGAAATTAAATGAACTGAGGCAAATGTGTTTCTTTTTGAATCTGAGGAAGTAAGATTTGCCTATAATAAAATTACTGTTTCCTCAAAACTGATCTTTCCCTTTGATTTATTCCCTGACATTCTCTCAAATGTTTCAAGGAGCAGCAGTCGTCGTCCTAACTAGAGATAAATAAATGTGTTGTACCACTGCCTTCAAATCACCCCCAGTGTCCTTTATTAAAATAGAGAAGAAACACATTTGAATTAAATGATGAGTTGCCTTCTCCAACCCCATTTAAGAATCTTTTGTCAAATTAGACTCTTTTTGACCTTTCTTTGTTGCTGTGTTTTCTTTCTTTATTACACTTCTGCTTTGTGGATGGTACTGTTTTATTTGTTGTGAGAGAGATAAAGAATGTAAAATTCTGGTCTCTGTCCACACTGATTTTCTTCTCATTCCTTTAAAATATTCCCTAACCAAGTGTATCTCTATATGTGCTCTTTTAAGGTCTTATCCTTTTCTTCCTAAAAGACGTTCTCCATTGATCTGTAGTTAGACCTCCATTATTTTGCATATATCCTTATTTGGGATTATCTCTTTTTAGCAGTTTTAAAAATTTCAACTCCTCTTCCTTTTACTCTTTACCAGGGCTTCAATTCATCTATATGCCGAAAATTCCTGACTTCTAATCTCTAAATCAATCTTCTCCTTTGAACTCTAAAACTGCATTGTAAACTACCTACCTGTTTTATCCTCTTAGTTCTCAGAGACACCCCAAATTCAACATGTCTACTACTGAGTCCCCAACAGTCCTGATTGAGCAATCTGTGTTTCAGTAAATAGTACCAACAGCGACAAGCCATAGATCTTTTATCTCCTAAATATGTACCCAGTTTTTCCATTTATCTCTTTTTACAAGCACTTGCCCTATTCTAAACTATAATTGTCAAGTGAATTATTTTGTGAATGTGTGTTGTACCTGCTAAGGATTTTGTCCATATTAACTTTTTCTACCTACTGATTTATTCTCCACTGTGTGTAGTCTTTGTGATCATTTTTGTACTCAAATGGCTTACATACTTCCATTTCTTCCAATTGCTCTTTCTTGATCTTTACAAAAATTCTTTACAGAGTCTATCCAGAAGGCGTCTATGGTTGGGTTGTGGCCTATTTCTCCCAGCTCATCCAATGCCAAACTTGCCTTTGCTCACTTTAATGCTGCCATTCTGACCTTTCTATTCCTTAAATAGTCCAGGTTTTCTTCTTCATCAGAGCCTTTTCAAGATCTGTCAAGGGAGTTCTTTCTGACCCCTTCTTTACCTTGTTAAGCTACTCATCCTTCAGATCACAGCTGAAATGTTCCTCTTCTATCTTCCTGGGCTCAGTAAATTAGGTCATGATCTCCTTCCATATGCTCTCATGGCCTGGTGTAATCTCCCTTCAGAGTACTTACCAGCTTGCCGTTGCATATTGTCTATATCAGGGGTCCCCAACCCCCAGGCTGCAGACTGGTACCCGTCCTCGGCTGGTTAGGAACCAGGCTGCACAGCAGGAGGCGGGTGGCATTGCAAGCAGCGGGTGAGCCAGTGAAGCTTCATCTGCCACTTCCCATCGCCTCCCATTACTGCCTGAACCATCCCCCACCTGTGGCAGAAAAATTGTCTTCCATGAAACTGGTCCCTGGTGCCCAAAAGGTTGGGGACCACTGGTCTTTATGATGTGTGTGTGCTTTATTTCTCTCTCTAGTACTAGATATAAGACTCCCTGAAAGCAGGGAGTGTCTGATTCACTCATTATTTGATCTGTAGTTATCCATGAATATTTGTTAAATGTAGAAAAAAAAATACCCCTTCTGACTCAGAGTTTACCTTTTTTGTTCCATCATCCATTTTTTTCCCCAAATGGTTCAATATACACTGGCTTTTGGGGCAGTTGCTTTTCTTCCTTTTTCATTACCTTTTAATGAGATTTTAGTGCAGCATATTGTTTACATAGGGTTTAGAGATCATATAGCATGGAATTTTTGTTTAAGTTGGTAAATAGTCTCATACCGTGGATTTGATGTACATAATGCAACCATTTCAACGTTCATGCCACCTACATAGGATCTCAAAGTCACCAAAAGGCAACATCATATGGATGGTATGACATCTTTACTGTTTATCAGCCAGAATTCTGTGCCCCTTTGAAAGAAATCTCATAGATGGGTATCACTGTTCCATGATATCACTGTTCCATGTTTTGGCAGAGGAACCAAAACCAACATGGGTGAGATGAATGATGAGGAACTAGCCAATAAACAGAAGATGGAGATACATGTGTGTATGTCTATGGTCCATGCTGTGAATAATGTGGATACTGTGAGGAGGTATTGAAGAAAATGGGATAGAGGCTCTGGGTACCACCTACCACTCCAGAATAATTCTAGGCAAAACAAGCCAAAAGATTAGATAGCTGGATAGAAAGGCATCCTGCTCCCAAGAATCATTAAAAAATACAGATAAAGCAGAATCTAAAACTTTACCATTAATCATTTATTTAGGTAGTTTAAACATGGATAATACCTTTGGGAGAGACAATGCATTACACACTTATCCTCTTGATGTATATTTGTCTATAATTTTCCCCATTTATAGGGGGGATTTGATAAATTTTGGAGAGATGGGGGGGAGGGGAGGGAAAGGATGTTGGAAAGGTCTAGAAAGGCAAGTGGAGTGCCCTGAGAAAGCCTTTCTAAATATACCAAGAACAGATTTTGCCTCAAGGAGGTTTTCTTCCTTTCTCCTCTCCACGCCCAGGGTTTGTGTTGCCTAAGAAATGGGTTCTGACTGCTTACAAGAAATACAGCAAGGCTCTCCTAGTATAGGGGCTCTTACCTGTACTTAAGCACAGTTTGAAGCCACAAATGTAGAGTTACATACACAAAGACAAAGTGAAAAAAAACGTGGATGTCCATAAGCAAAAATGTAACCAAGGAAACTCATAAAAAAAAAAAAAAAGAGGGAGGAAGGGGAGGAGGGAAGGAGAGAGAGGGAAGAAACACCTAGTTTGGCAAAGAATCCATTTGTGAGTGCTTTAAATAATTCTATCACTTAGCTTAAGTTATTCCACCGCCTCATTATTGCTTTTGGGGACACGAAGAAAGATCTAGGAGCAATTCAGTCTAATTAGAAGGGAAAAGAGGAATTTTCTCTGGCAATTGCTACGCAAATATGTGTGACAGGAAACAGAAAAAGGTGACACCAAGCATCACATTTGGTTGTTGACAGCAGAATTCCTCTTCATTTCCCAGGTTCCAAAGCATTTAAAAAGCAACCTTAACCTAAAAGAAAGATGTCCTGGGTAGTCCTGTCAAGGTCAGGGCCAGCTGTCAACATGCCCTGCAGAAGTGCAAGCTGGGCCACGTAAAACCCGCCCCGGGGTGGGGGGGTAGCTTCCCCTTTCTCATTATATTCAATTGTCATATTCCTACTTTCAGTAATAGGCATTGCTGGTATGTGACACTTTTTGAAACTCTTGGTATTGTGGGCTTATAAAACATTTCAGTGGGTAATAGTGTCAGACAGCAGTAACTAATCTTGGAGGAGAAAACTGTTTTTGAATTGGAGCATTGCTTAAAGGTATGACAATTTGGCATCCATTCATTAAAATGTGTGTGTAGGCTTCTACCTCTTACTTATAGCTAAAAAAAAAACATGTTAGGACTTTGCAACTGGATTTTGAATGTTATGAAACATGTACCCCGAGTAGCCCCATCGAACCTTTTCTCAGCTGTGCGCATGGCAACGAGAGCTGGGAGGCTGGGGGAGGAAGCCGGCAGCACAGGGCTCAGAAGGTTAAAGATCTTCGAATCTAGAGCAAAACCCTCACTTTACTAAGAATACGAAGCTCAGAGAGGTTAGGAGACTGATCCACAATCTTTCAGCTAATTATTAGCAGGCAGAAATCCAAGACCTTCTATTTTAATTCCACTCAGCCCCAGGGCAACTTTATCATTTCAGTCCTGACCTTCACCTTTAAAACTGTTAGCATAGGAGGGTCTGGAGACTCCTCCTCCCGTGAGCCTCGATTCTTGGTAAGGACGCAAAGAAGAATCTGAGGTCTTACCCTTTGCAAGAGAGTTTATTGAAAATGAGAGAACAGAGAACACCTCCAGAGAGAGGTGGGCCGGGCCAAGGAAGGCAATGGTCTCAGAGGGCTGGGGTGTAGAGTTTTTAAGGCAAGGTTTTTGCATAATCCAGGAGGTCGTTGATTGACAGTCTTAATGGACAGCTGCAGGTTATATGATGAGAGGCTCTGCTGCGTATGTCCTTCCCATAATTCAGTCTGTTATAATTAGATATATGTATACATAGAATATTTATGAACATTTAATGAGCCCAATGGCCGCCAAAGGTTATCTAAAGACATGGTAGTGCGAGGTTGCGCATGTGCCAGAGTGGGGAAAGTCCCTCCAGTCCGCCAGTGGGGGATTTTTCCGGTCCCCTGACCATTTTGGAGTATTGATGGGGGCGTGTTTGGCAAATAGCTTGGCGGGATTAGGTGGCTATTGGACAGTTCAGCTGACAGGGCCGCCTCTTGTTGCTCATGGCTAACTTCCTGATTAACAAAACTAATCTCTCAGAAGCAAGCAAGAGAATTCTTGGGCATCCATGGATAAAATGGAACAGTAGGCACAGCAGAGCAACTGTACTTCTATGAGAACAAGAAATGAGTGAGGTCACGCTAGGAAGGTCCTAGGGATGGGGCTCATAGTCAAATAGGAGACACAGGTATACGCATGCGAACAATAGAGAAAATTAGAGTGCTGCAAGATGTACAATGTCTTTCAGACTTTGGTTATTGAAAAATAGCTGCTAGAGGTGGGTATTGAAGGTAGTCATATATTAAATAAAAAAGAACACTTTCAATGTATAATCAGTTTGATGGGATTTTTATGAAGTTCTAATCATTCTGATATTTTCAGTGTCAATGTGAAACCAAAGGTATAGTTACTTTAATATCCTTTTCCTCTCATCTTTACATAAAATGTGGTGATGAAACCACAGTGGCAGTGATGCTATTACCTATTTGATGGAGATTACATGTATAAGGTTTTTCCCCCAGACTTGTTCCACTTCAGCCTTGCATGCACGTGTATAAAATGTATTTATAGACTACACTGTATAGCCTTTTGGTTTATCAGATAGATTCATTTTCTGTTCTCCAGATATGTTCAGAATCCGGGCATGAAAATGATTGATTCAGTCACCTCTTTCTGAGTCTCTTAGTTATCCTGTGAAATTTTTGTTAGTGTAAAACTTTTGGCAACTGAGACTTCAAATCTTTGAGTTAAATAAATGTAGAAGGAAAGAAAATTTTACAGAATTCTGTAGCTGACAATCCTGTTGCAGTGGAATCAATCCTGGGATTTGAGCCCCAAATTTCTTTACAGCAGAGCCAGGATACATAAGCAGTTCAATTGAACAGTGAGCAGAAATGGAAAATGCTAGTGGTAGGAGCTTGTTTTTACCAAATGCTGGTGATTTCAGTCTGTGCATTTTAGTTAGCATCTAGGGTTTAAACACTAGCCAAAAAAAAAAAAAAAAAAAAAAAAATCAACTGTATATACAAAGAGCCTACTTGGATAGAATTATTGCACAGCTTACATTTGATAAAATTCAAATCTAGAGTAAATAAGAACAATTTGATAAAATTTTAAAAAGTGATTATATCTATAAATCTATATCATCTCATTATTGAAGCCTTTTTAATATTAAGCCACAGCTTTTATACAGGATGTTCCACAGATTAAAACTTCAGCATTTGAAATTAATTTGAAGTTATTTTTCATCCTGAAAGGAATAGAAACCTCATTTATCGTTACTAGTTTTTTACTCTTCAGTACCTATGCTAAAAGGAAATAAAAAATGGCCCTTAACATTTTTTAAAGTGTACGTAAATTTTTTTATTATACCACACGTTTATATTTTAAAGTAGTTTTTTAAAAAAATTGAGAATGCAAAACATACATATGATTAAAATAATTTCAGCTCCAGTTAACATTATACCTGAGAACAACTTAATCAAACGGGGTTATTTTTTTTGTAGAGCAGTGATTCTCATACTCTGATGTGTCCATGAATCACCTAGAATCTTGTCAATAATGTGCTGTTTCAGATTCCGTAGTTCTGGGGTGAGGCCTGAGCTTCTGCATTTCTAACAGTCTTTCAAGTGATCTGCTGAAGCTGGTAGGCATGTATTTGTGATCTTAGAAAACAAGAGGTCAGGGGGTTCTGGCTTTGATTTTCCGGTTCCACAATGTAAGGATCAGAGTGTCTGATTCTTTTGTCCTTTCTCAGTACGTTAATATGTGTGCTCCAGCTCCAGCCAGCAGTTAGGCATTTATGGCAAGAAGAGAGGAGAAAGGGAAAAGGCTGTGCCATGTAGTCTACTTATAGATGATTTTTTTGTAGAAGTAAATTGCGTGCTCCCCCTCATTTCAAGGGGGCTGGGAAATCAGGGAACATAATTGTCATTACTCATTGCCAAATATGTAGTCATGACATAATTGTTATGACTAATGTACATTTGAAATCCATCACTTGGGGCTGGACACACTGCTGTCCTGAACAAAATCAGGGTTCTCTTGGCAGGAAGGGGGGAACGGCAGGAAGGCCACAATGCCGCATGGTAAGGAAAGAAAAAGGCTCAAACACTATGTAATATATACAAGGAAGATTCTTCTCTATCCCCAATGCTTTTCTTTTTCTCTAGAAGTAGCCACTTAGCATTTCCTGCTATGTACCTCTAAAAATTGTCCGTATACCTACAAATAGATATATGTATTTTAAAACTCAACAGATTTCAAAATAACATTTAAAAAAGGATGAAAAGTCTAATTTTCCCCCTTAATAAACTTAGCTTTACTTTTTTTTTAAAAAGGGTATTTTTTGATATTTTAGGGAGTGCAACACAATCTTATTCAAAGGTACATCTTACCCTTCCTGTGTTTTGATGTGTAGCCAGTGGCTTTCTTCCTTCCAGGAAGAAGTGTGGTTGATTTTCCTCTCCACACAACTCCTGCCCCACTTGGTAGCTTTTGTTTTGTGTCCTCATAAAATTATAGCAGATGGAGAAAGTTGATGAGAGAGAAAAAGGATAGGGTGATTCTTGGCTGAGTGATTTTGCATTCTTTTAGTTTAGCAGATGGTTAAGGATGACACTGGGGCACTTTCATGAATTCCCACTGCTGCCCTGCAGATTACTTTTCTGCAGTTCTCAGCCTGGGCAGATGCCTCTCTCTTCCAGACAGTTGCTTGCAACACCTTTTTCTGGAATCTGGTGTTCACTTCTACTTCCACGTACTTGCTACTGGTTGTTCTGTAGAACATCCAATTCTATAGGTTGTTCTGTAGAACAGCACCCACGATCTGGTCATACTGGCCCTCTTCCTTGTAGTTCGTGCTTACCCTAGGAAACATCCACATCACCCTTGCTTGAGAAACTTGGGAGTCAGGACAAACTATACGAACTCTATTCTGCAGTGTTCGCCGACGTTTATCAAGTGTGAGTTAGGGACAAATCCTCCATGAATCCAACTCCAAACTCTCCAAGTGTTTCCAGACACCTCCTTTCCCCGGGCTTGAGGAACAATGGAAAGTACTCCATGTTCCCTACCAAAGGAGGTGGTGGGGACCTATGTGACAAAAATCTCTCTCAGAAGGGTCTGCAGCAAGTTCATTCTCCTAAGTCACTGACCACTTTTCATGTCCTAACTGGCTGAGGGTGCAAGAGTCACAAAAGTAGCTCCTGACCATTTCCATTATAACTGTTGCACATGGAAATCTAGTGATTTAGTATCTATTGTATTGGTGTCTCAATTTTTAGTATCCTTTTACACAATTCAGAAGGTTCATCTCCTTAAAGTATTCTTCATTCCTTTGCATAGATCTGTATTTCGGTTTGGTATAATTTCTTTCAGTCTGAAGGGCTTCCTTTAACATTAGTTGCACTGCAGATCTGCCCGTGGAGATTTCTTTCAACACTTTGATGTCTGGAAAAGTAATTATTTCTCTTTCATTTTTGAAAAATAATTTGACTATGTGTAGAATACTAGGATGATAGATTTTTTCTTCCCACTTTATAGATACTGCGCCACTGCATTTTGGATTGCATTGCTTCAAATGAAAAACATACTATCATTCTTTGTTCCTCTGTACAAACTGTGTGCTTTTAAGATTTTCTCATGGTCACTTTTTAAGCAATTTAATTATATTACCCTTGAATAGCTAGTTTTCTTCATGTTTCTAGTACTAGGGGTTCATTAAAATTTTTGGAGCAGTGGGTTTACAGTTTATATAAAATTAGGAACATTTTTGGCTATTATTTCTTCAAATATTTTTTCTCTTCTACTTTTTCTCTTCTCCTTTGGAAACTCCAATTGCATGTATACTGACAGCCTGAAGTTGTCTCCTAACTCACTGAGGCTCTAGTCCTTTTTTTTATACTCCTCTTTTTCTTTTTTTCCAATTTGTATTTCATTTGGAATAGTATCTATTCCTATGTCTTTAGATAAACAGTGCAGAAGATTGTTTAAATCTGCTGCTAATCCCACCCCGTGTGTTTTTCCTCTCAGATACTATAGTTCTCATTATCGGAAGTTTGATTTGGGTGTATGTCTCTACTTAACATGCTCAATCTTCCTTCTACCTTCTAGAATATATGTAACATAGTTCAAATGGCTGTTTAATAAGTGGTTTGATGTCCTTGTCTAAAGATTCTATCATTTGTGTGATTTCAGCATCTGTTTCTATCAATTTATTTTCCTCCTTGCTCTGGGCTGTATTCTCTAGCTTCTTTGCATGCTGAGTAATTTTTAATTGGATACTTTGGGTATCAACCAAAACTGAAGTTTTCCTTATTAGGTGATGGATATTTTTGTATTCCTCTAAATATTCTAAGGCTTTGTTCTAAGACATCATTAAATCTCTTGATCTTTTAGGTCTTCTCAGGTTTGTTAGGTGGGACCAGGTCTTTTCAGATTTGTTAGGTGTTTTTCCCCACTAATGAGGCACTCTGTAGCCCACTCTGAGCACTCTACCTGATATCTTGTGAATTACAAGAATTTTTGTCATTCTGGCTGGTGGCAATACGAATTATTTCCAGCCCTGTGTAAACTCTGAGGGTTATTTCCCCTAATCCTGGCCTCAAGTCGTTTTCTTACACTCATGAGTTAGTCAATACTAAGACTGCTTTGGGAGCCGTGTAGATCTTCGGAGTTTACTATTTGTGCATCTCCTTGCCTTTGAGTCCTCTGCTTTTCAAAGCCACCTGGTTTCCCTTGGACCCCCAGCTCTGTCTCCTCATTTAAGTGAGACAGTCAGGCTTTATCTGGTACCCTTCCAGGTGCTTTAGCTAACTTTTTCAAGAAGGTAAGCTGGGGTAATCTCAGGGCTCACCTTGTTTGTTTTGTTCCCTCAGGAATCAGTTCTGCACTGCTTGATGGCTAATGTCTAAAAACTATTCTTTTAACTATTTAGCCTAGATTTTTAGTTGTTTTAGTCAGGAAGGTAAATATGGTTCCTCTTAATCCATCTTGGCCAGAGAGGAAGTCCATGTCATGGATTTTCGAAGTGTAACAACTTAGCACATCAGCCAGGATCATCTGACACGCGAAATCTTATTTCATGTTGGCACTGTTGGTAAGGGTATTGTCTCTTCTCCAGGTTATGAACTTACATATTTTTATTTTTACTTCTTAGCAAAAGATAAAATACACACACACAACCCTAAAAAATGTGCAGTAGATGACACAAATAAGTTTTCAACCTCAAAGTGTATGAGATTTAGAAGGTCTTATTTCACCTTTTGGGCATAATCCCATTCTACATTACTGGTGGCACTTGGTATTAAAGGTAAGTGCTCACTTTAAATTGAAAAACTAACCATATCTACTTTGAAGGTACAATGGAATTGACCCCATTGATAGGTTCAGCTCTACAAGTTCAAAGGCCACCTGACAAAATTTCCCTCCTGATTTAAGAAATCTCTTTCTCAGCCTGGGTTTTTTGTATAAGAATTAAGTCTATCTCAAGAGCTTTAGTTCCAGGAAAAAAAAGGAATCAATCTTGTCTTTGGTTAAAGTGTATACCTAGAGTTCCCTGTTCATTTCCCTCCGCATGCTGCGTTCTTTTATTATATTATAATACAATAATCCTTTTTAATTAGCTCTTCGGGATAGTCAGGTGATTCTGATCATTACTGTTATAATTCACCACCGCGTGGTGAAAGGCCTTTTAATTTTAAGCTCTTTGAAGTGTGTGGGGGAGGAGTTGGGGTTAGACAGAAAGGAAACTGCCATGAACCTTCAGAAAGTCAAGGCATGGAAAAATGATTCTGAGCATAAACCTCAGTAACATTTATCTACCCCTGGTGCCTCTCTGTAGATAATTAATCAGAAGCCATTGAACAACAACAACTAACAAAAACCTGAACTCTGTGGTCTGGCCAAATATTGTGGTTGAGATGGGTTTCTTAACTCTTTGCCTGTTGGTGAAATATGTTGGTTGGTGGAAGCAAATCAATGTGATGGATGATTTAAGACTATGCTGTGAATTTGTGTGGTCTGCTGAGGTCCTACAGAAATGTGTCCTTCTAGATTCTTGCCATTTCACAATGGGTGGAGTGGTGGATTATGGTACTTGTTAGTTACATTCTCCTTTTTGTTTGCTTATTCTTACTCCCTACTAGACCAAACACTTCTGTGCATCAGTTTCTATTCATTGCCCTTGTCTTCTCAGTGCCCAGTATGGTGGTAGGTACTTGATTAACATTGATAGATAGTTGTTGAATGAAATAAATGAATACGCTTTACTTTAATCAGGTTTGATTTTGATGTGAAACATGTAGTCCTAGAACTCATTTCTTTGTAATTTTGGTATGTCTATCAATATATTTCAGGGAAAGGTTATGTTTCTATATAGGTGAAATTTTACTTTTTTCTGGGCACTAAACTTTGTTTATAACTGCACTAAATTTAGTGGCTCTTTTACCCTAAATATTAAGGGATTAGCTTAAATAACCTGAAGTGTGACTACTTTTTTAGTAGTCCAAGTTTTTTTATTGTCCAGATTTCAGTATTGCCCTGTATCTTTGCTTCATGCTATAGCCCTAGTCTGAGAGTAATTAGATTAAAAGTTCATCTCAAGATATATTTTCTTAGAAGAAGACCTTTAGGTTGTCTTTTTCTTCTACATCTATAATCGCTATCCTCCTATGGTGACCCCTTTCCTGAAAATAAAAGTAAAATGTCATGTCTATACTACTGTCAATCTACGGGGAATGTATTAGAAATGCCCCTTAAAAATCAGCAAAGGATTTTTGCCTAGTTAGGAGAGTTTTATCCACTTCAAAGAATTCAAGCTCAGGCAACAGCAGGAATAATATTTGGATCTATAATAGCATCTTGTGGGGCTGTTTTTCTGAATCATCCTAGCATCTGAAGATATTCAATCCATATCAGTAAAAATCAGATTAGGGACTGGCAGCATCTGGACTTGTGACTAATAAGGTGAAAAATATAGCTTTCCCTATGACTTTAACAGAAACTGTTTCTGCTAGTTTTGAGCAGAAAGTCTAGAGGTTGGGAAATTTATCCAATTTGGAGAATAACACATTTGCAGCAGGTAGTTGTGATTGTTTATCTGGCTGGCGAAGGTAGTGTCATCGAAATAAACTTTAATTACCATGAAGAATGAAAAAATCCCCAACCTATGCAAGTATTTCTAGCATGGGGTAAGTCATCAGCAACAGAATAATAAAGCAGATAGAGGGATTCAATGGGGCTATGTTCCAAACAGTGGATGCTGTAGATAGCTATAAGAACAGCAAAGTTGAATCCTATATATATATATTTTCTGATTAGGAAGAGCACAGAACCCATTTTTTTTTAGTGCAAAGTTTGCTAGAGAAAGAGGCTTAGAAGCAGAGACCTAAAGAATGAATCAGAGTTAGCCAAGAAGATGTAGGAAGGGACTGAGTATGGGAAGGCAAGTGAAGAAAAGCTAACCCAAGCAAAGGCTAGGGTCCAGAGAGAGGTGATGTGGTGAGGTGGCTAAATTGAATTATGGGCTGGAACATCAAATTGCTATTTTTATAGTCTAAAAGTTTCAATATTGGCAATTTCATATAGCTCAACATAATAGTGTAATTATGTAGCAGAAATTAGTAATTGTGTAGCAGAAATAATGAAGGCAAGTGGCAAGAGTTGAGACAGAAGATATTAGAAGGCACTGAATACACAGCCATGTAAGCCACATGGGATGAATGAATTTCACAGCTGTCTTTCCGAATAACTCAAAGCCAAGTGTCAAGTAGGAACACTCCTATTAGTATAGAAAAGTAACATCTAAGGTGTTGTTAGAAGGAATGCTATATTTTTCCACCTTATTAATATTTAACCCATCATTTCCTTGCTTCACCATGCCCACTCTGCACAAAGAAATTTGCCGAAGGAGAAGATTGTGCCAGCATTTTATCTCTGCTTCTGTATGAGACATGAGTCCAGATAATAGTATGTATGTGCATCTGTGTGTGTTAGGATATAGAAGGCAGTGTGGCATGATGAATCTTTATTTTTACTTTATGCACCTTCACAGTGAAGCGGAGATGGTGACTTAGCTCTCTTGATCTGTAGTCTATCTAGATTTTTTACCCAGACCATGGGTCACCACGCTATGGCAAGGCCTGCCACTTACCTTATACCAACATTATTCTATTGATATAACTCAGTAATATTGTTTTATCTATATATGTAGAATATATATATATATTCATCTTAATACAGAAATATGTGAATAAATGTTGTGCTATTGGATAAAAATGACTTTCTTCTTCCTGTTCTAATTTCCTTTGGCTGATAATAATTTCCAGAGGACAAGCAAGATTTAAAAGATGAGAAAAATGTATCCTTAGTAAATGAAGGGATCTCCCAATAGCTCAGAGAAAATCAGCACGACAATTAAATAAGAATCCGAGGGGACCTAAATCCAAGACTGTGATATCAAGAAGAGAGTTGAAAGGATGTTAGCAACCAACCCTTTCAATGATATTTTAATAAATGCATTTAAAGTCAGCTGGAAACTCTCTCTTTTTGATTTTTGTTATTTATTAGCTTTTCTGGGTCTGAATTAGAAATACCTTTGTTTTCTTTATATTACTCCCATAAATGTTGATTTTTTGGCAATTTTCTGAGTACATCAAACTAAACAGAGAGGCATTTAAAATGTACTATTCTTTGAAAATTTTGTCTGATGGTTATGCATCACTTCAGTATGTAGCAGCATCTTGTGACACATGTCAACCCTATATGATAAGCAGCATGAAAAATAGATTTGAAACCTGGAAGAAATAAATGCAGGAATCAATGACTTCAGTGAACTGTGTAGTCCTGTACGCTTGACAATTTCATGTTTTACACAGAAGAAAAACACCTGGAGAATTCATTGGGGAGTCTAGACTCAAAGCCATTTGCAATCAATGAAAGAAAAGAGATATAAGCACGTGAGAAATACGATCACCTATTATTTCCCAGGGACTTTGGGAGTTATGTATGTCAGTATTCCAAAAGGGGGCAAACACCATTTTTTTCCTCAGGAATTTTATAGGTTTATATAGCTCATCAATGTATCTGTTTCTGGTAAATCCACTGTAAGAAAATATCAGGAAAGAAGAATTATAGACCAGGCTGGCCTTTGGTAACAGTGGAAATAAGAGAACTTTAAATTTTCTTTACCTTAGGCCCTTGATCTGTCATCCAGCTATGATGCCATTCTTGGCTTTTATTCTAGCGTACAGGTGACAGTGGATTCTTCTTGAAGCACTGACTGAAAATGAAGGCATCCCCTCCTTGGTAGGAACATGGGGTATGGTCCCCTTAAGGGTATCTACTTTAGTGGATTCCTGAAGATAGGGAAGTCTTCATAACTCCAAAGACCAAAGAAGAGTGGAATGGAGTAGAGTTCAGATTAAACTGGATTTCATTTCCAGCTCTACCACTGTAAACTTGATGTCACTGGTCAAATGTGTTTATTCTCTTTGAGACTCACCTTCTTCATCAGTGAAGTTTGGATGACCTTCCTTTCGTGGTTAATATGAGGATTAAATGAGATCACTTGTAAAAACTTCTGATATGGTGTCCAGCATATAGTCAGCACTCAAAATGTGACTTTCCATTCTTTCATTTTAGGTGAGGTACATGTGGCAGTATTAATCATTGAACACAAGATGAAACTCCACCTGGTATCTATTCAAATTAGGCAATGTAGTCCAGTGGTTTCCTAATAGCAGCATTATTTCAGCACAGTACCTAGAAAGTAGCAGACCCTCAATAAATGCTTACATACTGAATGGTGTGTAGGTGAACATGTGCTAATGGTATTGCCATGATAAAGCTATAGTCACATGATTTCTGATTTGAACTCTTCTCCTCAGAATTTGAATATTTACCAAAGTGAGAAATGCTATTCCCATGAGCAGAGAACCTACAAATGTGCCGGCACTCTCTTAACATGAGAAGAAATGGGACACTTACTTCCTCTGTTACCAGTTCGCTTTTTTTTATATTATCAAGAAGAAAAGATGAAATTAATGATAGATTACAATGAATATCCTAAAACCAGTTAAAATAGAACACAGTTAAAATAAGGATAAAACTATGCACAATATCCAACTCTGGAGAACTGGATAGTTAGGGTTAAGAAAAGGATGATGAAAAACTGACTTTAAGATATGATTTAAAAGTCTTTTCTGTCACATACTGACTGGAATGATTGATGATGCTACCACCATTGACAATGCGAGTTTGATAAGATGTGAATCACTTTCAATGCAGTATTCAGACTCAGATCATCTACAAATGAACTTGTGTTGCTGTTTCTTAATTTTATACATTAAAAATTCAGTTCTAGGAATATAAATTATTTGTAGCAGTGTTGAATTTCAACTTTCTGTTAGCAGAGGTATGATAAATGCTTTGTTATCTGGTTGTATTGATGGTCTGAAATCCTTAAACTACAGGGGAGAGCACATGCCAGCCATTTTCAGCATGTCATAAAAAACATTAGCCTTCTAAAAGTCAATCTGTGGTGCTTCTTCAAAATGGTTGTTCATTCAAAGAAAACAAACATGAACCTAGTGACTTATAATGATGTAACTTTGTTCCCATCATCAGTAATAATGGGGTAACACGAATATACTCTTGACAATTTCTCTCTTGCTCTCACATGCATTTCAGCCTCTACTAATCCTCAGGGGAGGAGGGATACTCATTGTTTGGCTTTAATCTTCACCCCACTTTCCCAGTGTGATCTGTCCAGGAGTACAGACTAGTCTGAGAAGATAAACATGGAAGCAAATACAAGCCTGCATTTCCATTTCCTGCGTGAGCAGACAGAGCTACAAAAGTCTGGCCTATGTACATTCCCCAAGAAGCTGAGAACAGTCTCGGAAGGGAGTGGCTGTATTGTATTCTTTTTTTGTACCTGCTGCCTGACAAATTTCCTATGATATTAAATTGTTTGCTGAATAAATGAATGAAAGTCATTTAGAACCAACATGACATAAACAATTTAGAATCAGCCTTTCTGTTCTAGCTTTGGCTCCTTGGACCCTTGCAAATCAGCATCTTCATCAGTCTTTGTTGGAGCCTGCCTTCTCTTCATCTTCATTTTTTAAAATTGAAGTATAGTTGATTTACAATATTATATTAGTTTCAGGTATACAGCATAGTGATTCGGTATTTTTTTAATTGAAGTATAGTTGACTTACAATGTTGTGTTAGATTCAGGTGAACCACAAAGTGATTCGTTTTTTTCTATATATATATATATATATATATATATATATATATATATAATCTTATATATAGAATCTATATATATATAATCTTTTTCAGATTCGTTTCCCTTGTAAGTTATTACACAATATTGAGTATAGTCCCCTGTGCTATACAGTAGGTCCTTGTTGGTTATATATATTAGTGTGTATCTGTTAATATCAAGCCCCTAATTTATCCCCCCTCCTTTCCCCTTTGGTAACCATAAGTTTGTTTTCTATGTCTGTGGATCTATTTCTGTTTTGTAAATAATTTCATTTGTGTCCTTTTCTTTTTTTTTAGATTCCACATATAAGCGATATCATATGATATTTGTCTTTCTCTGGCTTATTTCACTTAGTATGGTAATCTGTAGGTCCATCCATGTTGCTGCAAATGGCATTATTTCTTTTTTATGGCTGAGTAATATTCCGTTTGTGTGTGTGCATGTGTGTGTGTGTGTATATATATATATCTCACATCTTCTTTATTCATCTGTTGATGGACATTTAGGTTGCTTCCATGTCTTGGCTATTGTGAATAGTGCAGCAATAAACATTGGGGTGCATGTATCTTTTAGAATTATGGTTTTCTACATATATATGCCCTGGAGTAGGATTGCTGGATCATATGGTAGGTCTATTTTTAGTTTTTTAAGGAACCTCTATGCTGTTCTCTATAGTGGCTGTACCGTACCAATTTACATTCCCATCAACAGTGTAGGAGGGTTCCCTTTTCTCCACATCCTTGCCAACATTTGTTATTTGTAGACTTTTTGATGATGGTCATTCTGATAGGTGTGAAGTGATATCTCATTGTTGTTTTGATTTGCATTTCTATAATAATTAGTGATGTTGAGCATCTTTTCACGTGCCTGTTAGCCCTCTTCATCTTCTGAGACCTAGGATCATGCAAAAATTAGAGCAGGAGGTCTACACACCTTTCGCATGTTAATGACAGATAACTTCCAGGACTTCTATTTAATCTAAAGACTTATACCTAAGGAAAGTAGAATTTGATTTTTAACATTCCCGAGTATAGTTAATCCTCATTATTAGCCAATTCTGTGTTTGCACATTCACCAACTTGCTAAAATTTATTTGCAACCCCAAAGTTAATACTCTTAGCACTTTGAAGGCCATTCACAGACATTCATGTAGTGGTAAAAATTTTAGTTGCTCCAGCCTACCATTCCCAGCTGAGGCTGATCAAGACTATGCCCTGCCTTCTGGTTTTGGCTTTCAGATGGAAACATGTCCCTTTGGAGGTCTATTTCATTTGGTATCATGTGTTTCACACCTTTGTGCTTTTAGTTGGTGATTTTGCTGTTTAATATGGATAACAAGCACAGTGCTGTCTACTATTCCTAACTACAAGAAGGTTGTGATGTGCCTTATGGAGAAAAATACGTGTTAGAAAAGCTTCACTCAGGCATTAGAGTGCTGTTGTTGTCCGTAAGTTCAAAGTCGATGAATCGTCAGTGTATATTAAATCAGGTATCTTTAAACAGAAACAAACATAAAAAAGTTTAATATTCATTGGTTGATGGAAGTGTGACCAGACTCACAGCAACCAAACCCTGTATTTTCACTAGGAGCATTGGTACAGTATTTGCTCCTTTAGTGTTTGTGGCAACTGTATAGAACATATCTACCTCGAATAATGACAATCAAATGTAGACAGTACTGCTATCTCAGTTTTACATAAGAGGAGAAGCAGTCGAATCAGGTAAAATGTGACTGCAAGACATCATATCACCGGAAGTAGCACAACTAGGACTTCCAAAATATTGCTTTTTTAGCTAAATAGATACCTATATGTGTGAGTGTATGTGTGTGGGTACACAGGGACATGGCATTTTTTAAAAGTATTTTTTAAAGGTGAAGAACAAGAGATACAAAATCTCACAAAAATAATGAATGGGTACCTTAATAAGTTAATATTATTTTGATAAACCTGAGCCATTATTTGTTGAAACTTTTATACTGTTTTGAAAATGAATATTAATTGCTGCCTGGCACTCAGATATTCCTTAGAAGCCACATATCCTTTGGATGTATAGATAGCTAGGGAATTAAGCCCTGGAAATACTATCACTGTGGCATTTTCTACGGATTTTCCCATGAGATTCCTTTGGAAATAAGAAATGGGCTGCAAATGCACCCAAGTATTTTGTGGGGCTTTTTTTAAATCTATAATTCTTTTAGTGAAACTTGTCTTCATAGATTCATTTTCTTTCACACACAGGATGATAGATAAACATGTCTGCCTATGGGTGGAAGAAATTTTCTGAGATGAGTGCTTCAAGGTCAGAAGGTTTTCAGAAGGCACATTTTCCTGCCAGCTTGCTTGGTAGGGTCAAGCCTTTTCTTGGTGCTATAAAAACTTAGGAGGCAATTAAGCTATGAACTGTTTGACTCCACTTGGTTTCCCATAACCATGGGTCTGCATTGTTAGAGAATATACCTCATGGCAGACAGTCTGTAAGGCTTCCTGGTGACAGTGACTTGAACTGCCCCTGTCCCTCCATTCCTCTGCATTCATTATTATTTTAAGAAGACAAGGCTTGTTGGAAGATTTAAAAAGATACACAAGCAGCTAAAGAGTACATTTCAACTGAATAACGCTTTATTAGGAATCTGCACTATGGCAAAAGCCCTATTCTATCTGAAACATATTCTTACATTAGATGGGCCTTTGTCTTCTGGATTGAGAGGGTTCTAGTGTCCCTAGAAGGCTAGAATACAGAAAGAAAGCTTTCTTATAGAGTATTGGTATGGAGTAGAGTGGCTTTGGTAGAAATAGACTGATTATATAACTGATCTTAAAGCTAGCCCTTGTGACAAATGACAAGATGGATTATTGTAGACAAGTTACCTGGTATCTTTAACCTTCATTATTGTGAGGAATAAGAGACACATAAAGTACTTAGTACAGGATGTGACACATTAGAATTGATCCATACAGGTTTGTTACCTTGTTGCTGATGATCAGAGGAGTAGATACAAACAGCTTAGAGGATCAGCAGTTCAGCCCAATTTCTCCCTACCAGGGAGAACACTTAGCACTTACTGGACCTTAGGAAAATGAGAAAGAGCATTTTTTTGTGCCTGGCATCAAGACATCACAATGGACAACATTACTTATTTTATCTATTAAATTTATAACCTGGTGCCACTCTAGATTGACTTGCTAAAGGACATGGCTGAAAAATAAGCTACTTTTACTTAAAATACATACAGCAGAGTGGCAGTAGCAATTGGAAATTATTACATTATCAACTCTGAGGTGCCATTTAAAATGCTTTCTTGCTATGCCTTGCACTGTTGCCAATTGGAGTTTTGTTGAATGCTGATGAATTGGTCAGTCCTTGAGCTAGGGCCACCCAGGGGAAAATTCTTGACTCCTAGGGCCTGTAGGCAGAACACTCAATTTTCTGCTGAGGCCCCAGTCATGCCTAGATATCAAGAACCTCTTAGGTATACTTGAAGCAGATATTGTAAACAAGAAAATTAAGTGAGCTTTTCTATATTCATTTCCAGTGTTTTCCTGAATGATTGACAAGTTAAGGGTTATTCTATGGAAAGGGTATAAGTAATACCACATGAAACTATCTGATAGCTGGTGGGAACCTGCTATAAAGCACAGGAAGCTCAGCTCGGTGCTCTGTGATGACCTAGATGGGTGGGATGGGGGTGGGTGGGAGGGAAGTCCAAGAGGGAGGAGATATATGTATACATATAGCTGACCTTCATTGTACAGCAGAAACTAACACAACATTGTGAAGCAATTATACTCCAATTAAAAAAAAATGATCCGGGCCATGACATTATTATTAAAGGAGGAGTAAAAATTTAAGAGCTCAAATTGTGAGCTCAGATAAGCTGAATTACATGCCCCATTTCTCTGTGTGATTTTCACAGAATATTTCAAAAGCGTATCAGAATTGTTCTCATAAAAGACACCTTTTAGCTTATCCAATTACATCAAATTTCTCTCTCTCTCTCTCATTTCACTTCAGCATTTCTCCATTACCCTTACTTCCTTCATTTCTCTGATTTCTTTCTGATTATTATTTTGCTTTACCCAAAAAGTAGCTTTACAAAAATAAAGTCAAGAACTTGTATACTGTTTTACAAATCTCCATTGACATAAGAATTGTGATTGATACCTGGTTTCCATCCCATTTTTCTTTCTTCCTCTTGTTTGTAAAGCCAAGATAATCTTTTTCCAGCTTTTCTTTAAGCTAGAGGTGGCCTCATGATCTAGGTCTAGTCAATGAGACAGAAAAAAAATTCTTCTAGAAAGCTTCTGGTAAATATTCTTGTTTCCTGATGAAGGAGATAGATACCTGATGGTTGCTGGTACTACCACTTACCGCTTCTTCCCTTTTTGAACAAGGATTTGCTGCCTGATCAAAGCAGCCCTCTTACCACAATAAAGTAATAAGAAGAGTCATTATGGAAAAGGCTGCAGTCCAGGAGCCTGAGTACGTGATGACATCATTATGTTGCTAAATCAATCCAGAGACCACCTACGTCCACACTTCTTATTGAACAAACAATTCATGGTTTATATTCCTGGTAGTTGGGTATCCTGTTACTGATGATCTAGAGCCTCTCTAAGTAATATAACTACCAAATTCATTAAATAATATATCTGGGGCTTACAACATTTTTTGTCCTTTTTTATTGTGAGAGAGAACCACAAGGTAAGAAAAAGTATATTATGTGATTCTGAGAAGCATGCTGTTCCATTGGGTAGGATCTTAAACTGTGCAGACTTTAGCTTTGGTGAGGAATTGGATAAAATAAGTAAAAACTTAAAGGCTGAGTATAGATTAAATAAGAAGTTTATATATAAGTTATATATATGAGGAAAAGGGAGAGATAGGAGTACAACCGAGTGATTTTCCTCTTAGGGAAGTTGGTTTTCATCTATGACAGTCATAATATTGGTTATATTTATCAGCATGTAGAACGCACGTATCATTAATACTTACTGCCTTTGACACAGTTCACAAGGAGTGTACTCACAATGATGCAGCCTTGTGCTAAGGCATTGGAGAAACAGTAAAGATGATTATTCCTGGCTCTAAAATAAACTTGCTCCATGGCCTCAGGCAAGACACTCAATCTCTCTGCTCAGTTTTCCCAATCTGTAAAGACAGAATGATGATTCTTGTATAAAATGTTCCTTCAGAGGGTGATTGAAAGGATTCTTAAAAGCACATTGTGAGTCCATTGGAGAAAAAGTGCTTTATAAAAGTAGAAAATTTTGGTTATTTTCCCAGGAATGGAGAAAAGGAGACATATTTCATGGCTGCCTGTGGCCTTACACAGCCTGTAATAACAGCTCAGAAAAGAGCCTGTGGGGATGGAGTCAGTTATAGGCCTGATCTCTGATCCCCATTTCCTCTGCAGTGCAGAAAAGCAGAGGGTACCATGCCCGGCTCCTAATGCAAAGCAGAGGGTACAATGCCCAGCTCCTAGTGCTGTGTTGAAGGGACAGGGTAAGACAGAGTGGCCATCTTAGGCTATTCCATCAGTATATGGGAAAGAGAATGTGATAAGGAGTTAGCATTCGTGAAAGGAAGAGATGGCCAGGCTATTTATTATGAACGCATCCACCCCCTTCAAAATTAAGTACCTAACTGAACGAAGTTCTGTAATAGATATTTTATCCAGAGAACTGTGTAGTACCACCTGGGGGCTTATGGTTCAGGCCCTTGTTAATTATTTCCTGAAATAGAATTCTATTGATGTCCTAATATCTCATCAATCTCCATTACAATATTACTTTCACATTGCTACCAGATTTATCTTTTTAAGGCAAAAAAAAATTTATTTCTTGTTCAAACACTTCTAGTATTTAACATTGCTTACAATTTCAGGACCAAATCTTGCTTAAGCATTTAAGATCCTTTACAATATGATTTACATCTACAATTCCCTATACATAAAACTTCCGCTGCCTGAATTGTCCTTTCTTTTGTACCTATTCTTCCCCCCCCCACCAAACCCATCCCATTTTTTCCAATTTAATGAGAACCTAAGCATACATCAAGGCTTATGCCAAATGCCATTTCATAGAAGCTGTTTCTCATCCCCTTGGTATATAATAATTCCTAAGGATTTTTATTTTTCTCACATGCCATCTCATCTTCTATTTCAGGCATTTGGGTGTCATTTTATTTCACCCTTCTAGAATGAACCCTCTTGGAAGGAAGAGGCTATATTCTGATAATCTATTCCAGCCCACTGGTCATCACAGGTGCTCAATTAAGAAAAAAATGTGTTAGGTTAAATTACACTCTGAATGTGTACTGTGTTATGATAGCAGAAATGAAATATTGGACTAGAACATGAGTGGAAAAAGTATTTTATTTGAATTCTGATCAGTTCACAACTGGGGGAAGTTGAGGGGTGGTTAAGGAAGGCTGCAACTTATGTCCATATGTCTGTGGGAGCTCAATCTCACATACTCACCTAAAGACTCACAGTTATGACTTGTAAGCTGTTCATAGCTGAGCAGGCATTTAATGTAATTGATCAACCTTAAAAGAGGAGCGGGGAGACAATAATCCTAGAAAACATTGCTGTAAGTAGGTGGAATAGCCTAGATTTTTATTCTGTGACTATAAAGCTCATAACATTTTAGCAAATACAAATATTCAATAGATGAATTAAAACAGTTATTTGCAATCAAATAATAATAACCTCTAACACCCATTGAATTTTTCTAATGTACCATTCTGTGTTCTTTTCTAATTCCACGCTGTGACTTTCATACATTATAGTTTTTACTCCCAACAACCCTATAAAATAGGCATATTTTCCCCCATATTATGGAAGGGGAAACTGAGATTAGGAAACTTGCCCAAGGTCACCCAGCTGGTTAAGTAGTAAAGCCATTATTCCCACCAGGTCAGTCTCACACCAAAGCTTACATTCTTCCTCTTTTGTTTTATTCTCCCAAATGATCTAAGCTTTCTTGCAAGTTTTCCACGGTTTGACAATTTTAGAAATTTCCAGGTTGGAAATATGAGTGGCCCGCTCAGGCATCTGCCTGGTCAAGGTAAGAGAATGACTCCTTCCAGCTCAGGACAAAGCTCTTATTCTCTGTGCACCGTGCAGAGAAAGACCAACCTATTTGTTGTACATTTAAGCTCCATCACTTCCCTTTTGCCAGCCTAGATCTCACAGGTGTCCACCTTAAACATTGACGATTTAGGGCAGTGAGGCTGGAGTTCACAGCTTAAATTCTTCGGGCAGGAAGAAATAATTTTGAGTTCTTCATTGGCCAGGTGTATATGACAGCTGCATAAGCAGGAGGAGGGAAAGTTCACCATCACCGTCAGTGGGATGGATTTTAAAACGTGACCTCATCAGTCCGTTTTGGAGATAAACAATATGTTCAAGGATTTACCTGTAAGGTCTGGAAGTATAAAGTTCATAGAGAAACAAAAGTGAATTGTTAAAAAGTGACTAGAAAATTAAAAATAGAAAAAAAAAAAAAAAAAGTCAGTCCACTTCAGCCGGGACGATATCCTTATATAATCACTGAAAGCAATTTATTTTATAGAATCAGAACAAACCCCTCAAAATTGACTTCTAGTTCCCTTTGTAAAAGGTAAATTGGGGCTGGGAGCTGCTATGCTAATATTCATCCAGATAAGAAGTGTGTTTGCTTCCTGACCCCTTGCAATGGGGTTTGTGAAAATGAATGCACTGCCTTCACCAGAACAGCCGCGCCGCTGGTCCTGCTAGCAATAAATCCAGCAATTCGATTTTGACTTGGATGTTTATCATCTCTCCACTTCTGTGCACTGCGTTGCAAAGGGGGAGGGGAAACGACTGCAGTTCAGCTTGCAGGCTGCTGGTGTCATCCCATTACCACAGAACAGAGAGGGTGCCCTGAGTGTTTCTATTCAAGTGTTTAATACATCAGTCTGTAATTTTTGTCTTGGAGGTAATGAGGCCTGACAGCTTTGGCTGGTGCATGATAACAATCCCACACTGGTATCTTTGAAATTCTTCAGTGCCAAATTCCTAAAGGAAGAAGTGACTTTTGCGAAATGACAGTAAACACGCTTCATTTTATGACCTCGTGGTTAACAACCTGAAACAGTGAAGTGTTTTTTGAGCTAGGGCTAAACTAATTTGAGCTGTCTTAAAAGTGCTGATGTAGGTGCTCAGCCACTGTTTTCTGTTTATTTTTGTTGGCTTTTTGTTGTTGCTGTTGGGTCGGGGGAGTCATCTCAGGAAAACACATATTAGGCAATAATGTTCAGAGACTGTTAAGAGTAATAGTGAAAGTGATAATAAGAATCTCATCCAGTATTTTTCCTCCATAGTGCCTCCTCTTGAAAAATAAAAAGAAATCAAGCAGGATGGTTCTTAGAAAGGCTGGGATTCCTATGCCACGTTGTCACTTCAGTACATGGATCAGCAGCCATGGAAGATGGGAGACATGCACCGCTGCTGAGCGCCTCCCCAGGTGAGTACCACGGGGTTTCAGTAACAGCGGAGTGCAAAGGGGCTTTAATACAACTGAGCAACCTTTGGAAAAAGTTCCTTGTAAAACCGTGCTGACAATGAACTTGTTCTTAAGCATAATTAATGGAAGAAACCCACTGTAGCAATCATTTGTAGCAGAAATTAGCTGACAATCCAAGGCTACCTGGGAGTTGCTGGCATTTGATATGTGGACTGTTGCCAGATGCAAGGAGCAGTGCATTTGCTAGGTAAAAGCCCATGAAGTACTCTTGTACCCTGTAAACCAGGGCATGAAAGAAAGGAGCACGTTGATCAGACACGACGTTTCTCTTTTTGAAAGCTGTTCAGTCCCAAATGCAAAATTCTAAAAAGAACACCAGAATAGAAATAATGAATGGTGGCAAGTCTGAGAGGAATGACATTACCAGTTAAAATAATGAAATTGCTCCCTCTGTTTAGAATAAAGCCAGGCTTGAGAGATGTGAGAAATTTGGGAAAGAGGAGCAAAGATGCATTGCTTTGAGTATCTTTATTTATACCTAAAACATGTGATCCATTTTATTTTGTAGTAACTATGTGAATTAATCCTTGTTGATAATTTTTGTTAAAGGAAAAGAATTAACTTTAAAATTTCAAATTGTCTTGGACAGTGGTTAAAATAGAAGTCCTAGGATTATAACTGCTTTTTAAAAATATATATTTATTTATTTAGTTGCACCGGGTCTTAGTTGCAGCAGGCAGCCTCCTTAGGTGCAGCTCCAGGGCTTCTTAGTTGGGGCATGAGAACTCTTAGTTGCAGCATGCATGTGGGATCTAGTTCCCTGACCAGGGATCAAACCCGGGCCCCCTGCATTGAGAGCGTGGAGTCTTATCCACTGTGCCACCAGGGAAGCCTCATATAACTGCTTTAAAAAAGATATTTAATCATATCCCTGAAAGTTTATAGGCTAGGTTATTTATAGCACATAATGTGCATCTTTTAAAGGAAAATAGGGAAGTCAAATTGGTCAGGTAAGTAAAAGATCATGTAAGAAGTGAGCACATTTTTCTAATAGAGAATTTATTTTAAAAAGATGGCTTTCTGGGCTTCCCTGGTGGCGCAGTGGTTGAGGCCGTCTGCCAATGCAGGGGACACGGGTTCGTGCCCCGGTCCGGGAAGATCCCACGTGCCGCAGAGCGGCTGGGCCCGTGAGCCATGGCTGCTGAGCCTGCACGTCCGGAGCCTGTGCTCCGCGATGGGAGAGGCCACAACAGTGAGAGGCCCACGTACCACAAAAAAAAAAAAAAAAAAAAAGTAAAAGATGGCTTTCTGCTTATTCAAATGTCTCTTTACTGCAGACAATACATGACCGTTTAGTAAATTGTCTCCTTCAGAGCTGTAAACGTTTAAGAGATAGCACCTGATGTGCCAGACCAGGAAACATCTTAAAATGTTTCTAAGAGACATAAAAATGTTCACATCAAAAGAGTTTATGCTCAAAAATGATTATTACATGTAGTAGTTAGCCAAACATTTTGATATTTGTCTAAATTGTTAGCTTTTGAGAATTCAAATCCAAAGTTATATCACATACTCTAAGATTTTAGACAGACTTTGACTTTATTTTCCTTATGTTAAATAGGACAAGTGTTTTAAATACTGCCCCCCCATAACATTCACTATTGCGTACAAGAGTTCACTTTGCACAAATGGATAACTTGACTTAAAAGTTTAATTCATAATTCAGTTTATTTTATGTGATCATATCTGAAGACAACTTGAAACCAGATGTTAGGACCTACTTTCACTCTCCTGAGACACTACTGTTACTCAGAATGCTGTGGACTCTTCCAGCAGTCTACTGGCAGGATTCCAAGACTGCCAAGGAATATGTTTCTTGCTCTCTCTCTTTTTTTTTTTTTTTTGGCTGTGACGCGTGGCATGTGGGATCTTAGTGCCCCAAGCAGGGATTGAACCCGCACCCCCTGCATTGGAAGCACAGAGTCTTAACCACTGGACCGCTAGGGAAGTCCTTGCCAAGGAATATCTAATAAGAGACATACAAAGACTAATGTCATGTCTTTTCAACACAAAGACATAGAGAAAGGTTTTCTTTGCATTGTATCCTTTTTCATATACTAATACAAACATGTGAAGTTGGATTAAGAAGATTAAAATATAATTTCCTATATCTTAGTTATTGTTTTATTCCAGGGGCCTATTTTATGGAAGACAGTGGCAAACTGGCATATTAATAGTGAACAATTATTAATGCACTGAGGGGATTGATAATTAGCTTGATGTTGGGCCTGAAGAAGTCTTAATAATAGCTATCTTTTGCTAAATCGTTGTATCTGCATTTATTTCATTCTGGCAGGAAATAAGAGGTTTCTGGCTCAGAGATAATCTTTTAATTACTCACGGAATATTTTAATCATTTCACTACCTCCCCACGCCCCATAGGGTAAAGTAATGAAAGAAGATGTCACCTGCACAAACAATAGGGACAGGAACTCCAAAATTATGAATCTCTGGGCTTATTTAGAGCCTCGTGGCACAGCTGTTCCTCCTCAACTCTAGGAGGATGGAGAGAGAGGGAGGGAGGAATGGCGGATGGCGGTGAATACGGAGCTTTGCTCTGTAATGTAAACCATCTCTGGAGAGATGGTGATGATCCGTGGATATATTACCTTTTGAAATATAAATAAATGTCTACAGGGGAGATACCTCTGTCTTTAACTTTCAAGACTTGTTTGCCATTCATAAATCTTTTAACCCAAGTAGTATTTGCCAGTAGTATTCGCTTAGTCATCCTTGGCTATGCCAAAGCATGAACATATTCATGTGGTATTGCTTCCTGACATGTTTAAGAGTCTGAAGAATATTAATAGAAGAAGAGTAGGTTTATTTTATATGAATTCAAATAATTTAAATGGGAAAATGGACAGAAGTCATAGGGAAATATATTTCCATTCAGTTTGGAAACTAAGATCCATTTAGCAGTGGAACTGATTCCCTTGTAAGTTTGTAAATTCCTTATATCTGGAGATACACACATATACTATCTATGTTGAAGATTTATCACAATTATCACAGTGGACAAATGGTATAGGTAATCTCCAAGGTTCACTCCATTATTCTGACTCCATGTTTGATGTATTTCAAGAGGCATTTTAATTTCAATAAGACCCCAATAAAACTAAAATTCTGTACAGTATGAACTAAGAAATATGGTTATATTTGTTTGCCTCTGGCTTTGAAGAATCATGTTACCTGGGCTACTTTACTCTCAGCATTCATATTTGGTCATTTCTGGTAGGATAAATTAGGAACAACATAAATAAGGAAGGAAGACTTATCCACATGCAGATCTGGTAAATTCAAATTTGAGATAATTTTATGGGGCAGATAAATTACTCATTCTATACCTGCCTCTTCCATTAGGTAGTAAGCGCCTAAGGACAGGTTAACATGTCTCTTTTATTCACTGTGTTATCTTCAGTGTACCGCACAGGGTCTCAAACAAAAGAGCCACTGAATAAATAATTTTTTATAATAATAAATCAATGGATGGATAGATGAGAGGTGTTAAGGTGTCTATAGCTTCTTTTCAAAGTCTTAAAAATGAGTTTAAAAGTTCTGAGAAGACTCTAAGAAAAAAAGTCACACTGTTTATTAGCAAGAAAGGCATTAGGATTACTTATGTCTTTAGATGCAGAATAAAATTTTAAAAGGAAGACTTTGTAAGTTGTGGTCAAAGGGGTCTTTGTCTTTACCTGCGTTCTTTGAATACTTTTTTTGTACAGTAAGTAGGTTTTCATTACTTTTATACCATTTAAAAGTATTTATGGCTTCAGAGGAGATCAGCAGGAGAAAACTATCAGAGGAAATAGATAATCGATGATGACTGTTCTGCCAATAGAGCAAGTGGCTTGTAACAGAAGGGGTCCCTTCCCAGGTTAACTAAACTTACTGGAGGTACAGGGCTTTCAGCAAAAACTGTAGTTCTTAAGCATGTTGGAAAGGTCTCTTGCTTTAAGAGAGAAACGGTCTAAGTTCCATCTCAAATGTTGTAAATAGCAGGATTTCTTTTTTGTGTGTGGTCAAACAATATTCCAATTTAAATTTTTTTTTTAAAGAAGATGTTGGGGGTAGGAGTTCATTAATTAATTTATTTTTGCTTTGTTGGGTCTTCGTTTCTGTGTGAGGGCTTTCTCTAGTTGTGGCAAGCGGGGGCCACTCTTCATCACGGTGCGTGGGACTCTCACTATTGCGGCCTCTCTTGTTGCCGAGCACAGGCTCCAGATGCGCAGGCTCAGTAGTTGTGGCTCACGGGCTCCGCGGCATGTGGGATCCTCCCAGACCAGGGCTCGAACCCGTGTCCCCTGCATTAGCAGGCAGATTCTCAATCACTGCGCCACCAGGGAAGCCCCTCCAATTTAAATTTATATGTGTGTGCGTATTTGTATATTTATATACATATGTATGTATATGCCACATTCTTTATTCACTCATTCATTAGTGAAGACAGGTTGTTTCTATGCCTTGGTTATTGTAAACAATGCTGCAGTGCACATGGGAGTGCAGATATCTCTGAGGTAGTGATTTTGTTTCCTTCTGATTTATACCCAAGAAGTGGATTCCTGGGGCATATAGTTAGTTTAATTTTTTGAGAAAACTTTATATGTTTCATAATGGCTAAACCAATTTACATTCCCACCAACAGTGCATAAGGGTTCCCTTTTCTCCACACCCTCATTAACACTTGTTATTTTTTATCGTTTTGATGATAGCCATTTTGACAGGTATAAAGTGTTATCTCATTATGGTTTTGATTTGTATTTCCCTGATGATTACTGATGTTGAGCACCTTTCCATGTACCTGCTGGCCATTTTTTGTCTTCTCTGGAAAAAATTCTGTTCAGATCCTCTGTCATTTTTTGATCAGATTGTTTGGGGTTTTTGGCTATTGAGTTGCATGACTTTATATATTTTGGATATTAGCTCCTTAGCAGATATATGGTTTGCAAATATTTTATCCCATGCTGTAGGTTGGCTTTTCATTTTGTTGATAGTTTCTTTGCTGTGCACAAGCTTTCTTACTTTGATGTAGTCAAACTAAACTACATCATCATATTTTTTATTTTGTTCCCTTTGCTTTTGGTGTCAAATCCAAAAAATTCACATCAAGACCACTATCAAGGAGCTTACCCTCTATGTTTTCTTCTAGGAGTTTTATGGTTCAGGTATTACGTTCAAGCTTCTAATCTTTTTTGAGTTGATCTTTGTGTACAGTGTAAGAGTGGGATCCAGTTTCACTCTTTGGCATGTGGCTGTCCAGTTTTTCCAACACCATTTATTTCAGAGACTATCCTGTCTCCATTTTATATTTTTGGCTCCTTTGTCATAAATTGGTTGTGACCATACATTCATGTGTTTATTTCTGTGCTGTCTATTTTGTTCTATTGTACATGTGCCTTTTTAATGCAGATATCATACTGTTTTGATGACTGTAACTTTATAGGTTAGCTTGAAATCAGGAAGTTTGATGCCTCTGATTCTTTCTCCTTTTTCTCAGAATTTCTTTGGGCATTTGAAGTCTTTTGTAGTTTCATACAAATTTTAGAATTTTATTTCTGTGAAAAATGACATTGGAATTTTGATAGAGATTGCATTGACCTTGTAGATCACTTTGGGAAGTATGGATATTTTCAAAATATTCTAACCTATGAGCACATAATAATCTTTCCATTTATTTGTGTCTTCTTCAATTTTTTTCATCAGTGATATAGTTTTCAGTATATAGATCTCACCTTCTTGATTAAAGTTATTTCTAGGTATTATATTCTTTTCGATACAATTGTAAATGGAATTGCTTAATTTCTCTTGCTGATAGTTTGTTATTAGTGTATAGAAATGCACCTGATTTTCGTACACTGATTTTATACTCTTCAACTTTACTGAATTTGTTTGTTCTAACAATTTTTTGGTGGGCTGTTTAGGATTTTCATAGTGTAATATCATGCCATCTGTAAATATTACTTCTTTCTTTCTGATTAGATGTCTTCTTTCTTTCTTTCTTTTTATTTATTTATTTATTTATTTATTTTGACTAGTTGCTCTAGTTAGGACTTCTACTACTATGTTTAATAAAAGTGGCAAAAGTACGCATCCTTGTGTTGTTCCTGATCGTACACTGAGTATGATGTCAGCTATGGGCTTTTCTTATATGGCCTTTATTATGTTGAAATATGTTCCCTCTATATTCACTTTGTTGAGAGGTTTTATCATAAGTGGATGCTGAATTTTGTTAAATGCTTTTTCTGCAACTATTGAGATGATCATAAGATTTTTATTCATCATTTTATTAGTCTGATGTATCACATTAATTAATTTACAGATGTTGAACCATCCTTGCATCTCTGGAGTAAATTCCACATAGTATGTGATCCTTTTAATATAGTGTTGAATTCACTTTGCTAGTCTTTTGAGAATTTTTGCATCTATGTTCTTTAGAGAGATTTACCATGGAATCAATTTGAGGAGTAGTGTGGGTGGTTTTATTTTCAACCTTAATTTTCCTCCATTATCCATCCTGTTTTCTTTGTTACTCCATCCATCTCATTTTCCTCCCTTTCTCTCTTTCTTTCTTTCTTTCCTTCTGTTTTCATTCACATTTCATTTATGTTTACTGTGTGCAAAGCACCATAGTAGGTGTTCAGACAAGTGGTGAAATGTTGAACATGGTTCCTTCAATCAGGAAATGTACAGTTTACTTTGGGAAGTCAGAGTCTTAAACAAGTGTTGAATATTTTAGAATGGTGTTATGGGTATACGTAGGAAGAAATGTTTTCCCAAAGAGTGATGCCCTTGTACTTGCATAGTCATTTTTTCTTGGATTCCATTAATCCTATCAACAAATATTTTTTGAGCACCAATTACAAACTTTGAATATTTTAGGCAGTGATGATCTGCCTTCTTTTCCACTGGTCTGTAACCATGCTCCCATTCTCAAATCTCCTATCTTTTTAAGGCATGTCCTTATTTCCCTGACTTAATCAATATTAAACTCTTTTTTAAGAAACTTGCTCTTTTCTTTATTTTTCTTTCTTTCTTTCATATATATAAATATATACTTTATATATATATATATATATATATATATATGTCTTAGTCTCCCATACCTGATTATACCAGGAAGCAGAAGTGATGTTACCACATTTATCCATTCATTTTTAATTCACTTGTTCAAGAAACACCTATTCAGCGAACATTTATTCAGTAAACATCTAGTTAGTGTGTAATCTTTTTCAGGCCCTAGATTAGGCTCTGCCTTTGCTGTTCTCCTTGTTCCTATTGTCACTTTTATATTCTTCTGCTTTCAGGTATATGCCGCCTACATGTATGACCCAATGCCCCTCTGGTTGCTTCTTCCTTCTGACCTCCCTGTTAATCTGTCTTCTTTGAGGGCTTTGACACCTGACATGACTCTTCTTTTCTGCCATATCCTCTGACATCAGAAAAAATAATATCAGCACCCATGTGGGTAAATTCATGCTCTCTAAAAACAATTGAAGAAATTACTCTTCAATTATTTCTCTCTCCAAGTAAATATTACTTGATTTATTTCTTCCACATAGAGCAAAATTAGCTGAGTACAAAGTTAACTGGTAACTGGTATTAAGTAGATGTTTTTTCCAAATTTTATATTGATGTACAAGAATGTGGTATCTTAATTATGAACCTTGTATTTGTCTACTTAAACATTACTCTAACTTTTAAGATTTTTAATTTCTTAGGTAACTGGAAAAATAGATAGTTAAATTTATTTACAGTATTTGTGACTTTCCCAAGATGACTGAAAAAATATTTCAGGTAAAAATATAAATTAGATTTATGAACACTTTAAGAGATAGTCTTAGTACTTTATTATGACCAATAAAGAAAATAAAACCTGATTAACAACAGTACATGTAGCCATAAAGCCCTCAATTGGTTAGATACAAAGTTACAATTAATAGTTCATTCAGGGCTTCCCTGGTGGTTAAGAATCCACCTGCCAATGCAGGGGACATGGGTTTGAGCCGTGGTCCGGGAAGAGCCCACATGCTGCGGAGCAACTAAGCCTGTGGGCCGCAACTACTGAGCCTGTGCTCTAGAGCCTGCAAACGACAGCTACTGAAGTCTGCACGCCTTGAGCCCGTGCTCTTCAACAAGAGAAGCCACCACAATGAGAAGCCTGTGCACTGCAACAAAGAGTAGCCCCCGCTTACTGCAACTAGAGAAAGCCTGTGCACAGCAACAAAGACCCAACACAGCCAAAAATAAATAAAATAAAATAAATTAAAAAAAATAGTTCATTCAAAATCTTAATGGGATGTAGTATTAAATTGATCACTATAATTTATTACGTTGAATAAGATTTTGAAGACTCATATTTGAAATAACCTACTGGAAAATGTTAGCAATTATGTTAAAATCTGATTACGTGATATTTCATTCAGTTAATTAACTTGAGAGAGATGAAGTTTTTTTATTATAGAAGCAGTCCCTTTTGAAAGCAATGAAATTCAGCTTATAGCTTAATTAATTTTGTAACATATTTGCTTGAAATATAAACTCAGCATATTTCTAGTGACAGAAATGTTTAAGTTACCTGATGTTAACTGGTTTAAGTGTGGCATTGTTATCACTTTAGTAGATACTAAATTCTATCTGTAAAATAAGAAGTTGATGATATCTTGGTCATTCACTTATACTGGACAAAAATTAGATGTATTGCTGTTAGGTAATATGAAAGTGCAAATGTCCTTTCTAAGTGCATAGCATAGAATAGTTTTGTAATTCACTGGAAATTTATAAACTTATAAGTATTATTTATAAGGATGCCCTATAAATCATTGGATTTGTTAAAAAAAAGATGCATTGAAGAGAAATCATAGAATACTTCTGTGGAATAACATCAGTTACTTTATTTTATTTATTTATTTAAAAAAAATTCTTTTCCCATGTAGGCCATTACAGAGTATTAAAAAAGTCCCCTGTGCTATACAGCAGATTCTTATAAATTATCTATTTTATATATAGTAGTGTGTATATATCAACCCCAGTCTCCTAATTTATCCCTCCCCCCGCCCTTATCCCCTGGTAACCGTTTGTTTTGTACATCCATGACACTACTTCTGTTTTGTAAGTAAGTTCATTTGTACCCACCCTTTTTATAGATTCCACATATAAGCAATATCATATGAGAGTTGTCTTCCTGTGTCTGACTCACTTCACTCAGTATGACAATCTCTAGGTCCATCCATGTTGCTGCAAGTGGCATTATTTTGTTCTTTTTTATTGCTGAGTAATATTGCATTGTATATATGTACCACATCTTTTTTATCCACTCCTCTGTTGATGGACAGTTAGGTTGCTTCCATGTCCTGGTTATTTTTAATAGTTCTGCAGTGAACGTTAGGGTGTGTGTATCTTGGAATTATGGTTTTCTCCGGGTATATGACCAGGAATGGGATTGCTGTGTCATATGGCTGTTCTATTTTTAGAACTATTTTTAGTTCTATTTTTAAGGAACCTCCATACTGTTCTCCGTAGTGGCTGTACCAACAGTGTAGGAGTGTTCCCTTTTCTCCACACCCTCTCCAGCATTTACTGTTTGTAGATTTTTTTGATGAACGTCAGTTACTTTTAGCTTCTTGAGCTAAAACACAACGACAAACTGAAGTTAGACCTGGATTTTGAGATTACTTGTTAGAATAAGTTTTGGTTTAAGACCTTATTACAAGTTTACCTTAAGAGTATTTCAGAATTGATTTTATGTCCTGGTGTTTTAACTTGTTTGGCTTTTATCAATATGCTTTACTTTAAGTTGATTCAGAAAGAGAGAATTTTAAGATTTTATAAAAATTACATTGCAAACATCTCAATCTCAAAACTCAGTGCGATAATACCTCATTATTTATTTTTTCTTTAAATTGATTTATCACCCTTGCGTTCTTAGAATAAACTACACTTGGTCATGTTGTATAATCCTTTTCAGGTATTGCTGAGGTATATTTACTAATATCTTGTTAAAGATTTTTGCAAGTATGTTTATGAGAGAGACTAGTTTGTAGTTACAGTTTCTTTGGTCCTCATCAGCTCTTTGAATCAGGATTGTGCTAGTCCTTCCAAAATGTGAGAGACATTTTCTTTCTTTCTTTTTTTTTTTCTCTGTATTATCTAAAAGGGTTTATGTTAAATTGGCTAGGAAATATTTGTGGATAAAGGTATGGGAGCCAGGAGTTACATTTTTGGGAAGATTTAAAATAATGGATTCAACTGCATTGTCATGTATTTTGATTTTCTATTTTATTGGTCTGTTTTAGTAAGTTGTCTTTTTAAAGAGATTTGTCTGTTTCATCCAAATTTTCAAATTTATTGGTGTAAAATTATTCATAATATCTGTTTACTTTCCTTTTAATGTCTGTAGTTCTCTTCATCTTCTTTATATGGTAATTTGTGTTTTCATTCTGTTTTTCTTGATCAGTATTGCTAGTGGTTTATAAAGTTTACCAGTCTTTTAAAGAACGAATTATGGTTTTAAAATTTTTTATTTCACGTTTATTATCTACTTCACTGATCTCTACTTTTCTCTTTGTTATTCCATTTCTTCTATTTTTTAAAGTTTTGTGACCTCTCCCATTGTGGAGCACAGGCTCCGGACACGCAGGCTCAACGGCCATGGCTCACGGGCCCAGCCACTCCGCGGCATGTGGGGTCTTCCCGGACCGGGGCACGAACCCATGTCTCCTGCATCGGCAGGCAGACTCTCAACCACTGCGGCACCAGGGAAGCCCATATTTTTTAAAGTTTTGATTTGCTGTTTTTCTAGCTTCTGCCTTTGGAAGCTCAGATCTTTGAATTTTCAGCCTTTCCTCTTTTTTTATATGTACACTTAAATCCGTAAATTTTCTCTACAGCACTGCTTTTACTGCATCGCACAATTCTTAATATGTTGTACATTTAATATCCTTTGAATTAAAAGTATTTTAAAATGTGTTTTCATTTTCCACCTGAAAATAGTCTTACTTTATTTTTATGTCCTATTTTTCTTTCCTCATCTATTTGAGAGAGTGTTAGGGAAGTACTAATTGTAAGATATATTTTCTTTTATGAACAAATTTAGTTTATTATTACAAAAGTTTTGTAATTTTCTAGATGAGATGCCAATGAAAAATTTCATTGGTGCAGGCATCAAAAAATGTTAGCTGTGTATATTACATGGTATGAACTATTGATATTTTTAATCTGTTAGTGAAGTTTAACTGACATGGGGTAGTTTTGTTTTGTTTTGTTTTGTTCTGCTCTGTATTGTTTTGGAAAACACTCCATTGAATGTTATAAGTCAGTAATGATATTAATATAAATATATCTTTCTATTACAAAGGTGCATTTTTTAAAACTTAAGTTATTTTAAAGTATCCATATTTTTGTATAAGTCTGCTACGGCTGCCATCACAAAATAACATAGATTGGGTGGCTTAAACAACAGAAATTTATTTTCTCACAGTTCTGGAGGCTGGAAGTCTAAGATCGAGGTGTAAGCAGGGTGGTTTCTGTTGTGGCCTCTCTTCCTGGCTTGTAGCTGGCTGCACCTTCTTGCTGTGTCTTCAACATGGCCTTTCTTCTGTGTTTGCAAACTCCTGGTGTCTCTTTCTCTTCTTATAAGGACATCAGTCCCATTGATTAGGACCCCACCCTAATGACCTCATTTAATCTTAACTACCTTCTTAAAGGCCCTATCTCCAAAAACAGTCACACTGGGGTTAGGCTTTGCCATATGATTTCTGGGGAGACATAGTTCAGTCCATAACATGTATCATTATATTTTCTAGTGTGAAAATATATTTTCTTACCCTACTGTAGTAGCATAGCCTATATTTAGTAATTTATAATAATTATGTTGAAATACATATATTATCTACCTATTGTTTATTTTTTATTTTATTAGTTTGAGAATGTGGCTAATATTGATACTTACCAGTGTTCTTAGTCTTCCTTAATCAATAGAAATTGATTAGAGGCCAAACAAGAAATTCAGGCAGGGCTTTATTGGGGCCCCTGCTGCAGCAAGGGGGAGTGAGAACAAGTAACAGTTTCTCTTGCTCACCCCCCCACCCCGAGGTGGAGGCAAGCTGGTTCCTTATATGGGGTGAGGGTAGGGGTGTGTCCAGGGGTTGGGCCAGAGGGGTGGCTTAGGTGGCCTTGGTGGTGTTGAGTGCAGGGAGCATGTGCAGTACCCTGCTTTTGCTCCCGACATCCTGTTTTTGCTCCTGGCTCTTCAGAAGTAACAGTTGGACTTTTGGGGTCATTTTGTATATTGCTGTCCAGAATTTTCCCCAACTGCACATGCACAGCTATTTTTAGTCCCTTATAGTTTCTTAGTATTTTGTTGCTCAAGGAGACGTTTGTCCAGGTGCAAGCAGTGCAGCCAAGGGTCCCAGGTCCCAGTCTGTCTCAATATAAGAGCATAAGAATTACTCAAGGGAATTTAAAGTAATCATAAAATGTGGTCATTTTAACATAATCATAATAATATTTTTTAAATTCTGTTAAACAGAAACATTGATTTAGATTTCCCTTTTTGTAGCTGCATGGCAGAAGAGGTATACAAAATGAAATATTTTAAAAACGTTTTAAATGTATTTTGGGGGAGCATAAAAGTAAGAAACCTTGAATTCAGAAAATTACTGAAAGGACTGAAATACTGAATCCAGTTTTTGTCCTGAGGATCTTTGTTGATCACTGGTGACCTTTTCTGATTCTGATGGACTTAGTGACACCCTTTCACCTTGTATTAGTCAGGATCCTCTGAGAGTGAATAACCAAGTGGTGAACTACAGAAATATGTGCCTCTCAGGGACTATGGAGGGAAATGTGTCTATATCGTTCTTGGCTTGGGTAGAATGATAAAGGAAATGTCATCCAAGAGCACTTCTAGCCTAGGGCAAGGATTCAAACCTTGTGAATTTAGTGGGAAATTTAGTTTCAACCAGTGTCTGGTCAGATGTGCCCCCAGATGCCTGGAAGAACCAAATGCAAATCCTCTCTAGAGGATTGCAGACCTCAAAAACTTACCATAGAAAAAGGTGCAAAGATTATGAAAACAAATTAAAAAATCATAAGGTAAGAAATTTACTCACCATGTAGAAGCATAAGCTGGAAGAGCAAACAGAACAATCTGAACTGTGTGGATGGCAGATATCAGAAATAACAGATACAAAATAATAAAATGTGTATGTTATGTTTGGGATAAAAAAGGTATCACAAACAGTGAAGGAACAAGAGAATATAAAAATTGACAGAGTTTTAAGAAAATGAATCAAATAAAACTTCAATATTAGAAACTATTATACTTAATAATTGGACTTAGTCAATAGATTGTAAAAATTCAGAAAAGTACAATGAAGAGTGTATAGTGGTTTGAAACTAATCTAAAGAAAATATTCAGAGGTAAGCACAAGCAGAGAAATTTAAAATGTTAAGGAGTTTTAGAGATATGGAGCATTGATTGAGAAGACTTAAAATGTCTCTCTTCAAAGTGCCAGAGAGGGAGAATGGAGGAGATAAAATATTCAAAGGGAAAAACAAGTAAGGGTACATTTTCCAGAACTGAAGAAAAACACCAGTAAAGAGTTTTAACAGGTTTCAGAACAGCAAAGCAAAGAAAATGTTTAAAGTGATCAGAAAAATAAAGAGAAATTACTTAAAAAGGAACACAGTTAGCCTGTTGGCTGATTTCTCAGTAGCAATAATGGAAAACAGAAAACAATGGAAAAGCATTTTCAGTGTGCTTAAAAAAAAAGCAATTATCAATTTGATATTCAATACTTAGTGAAGCTGTCTTTCAAGAATGAAGATGAAGTTATACTTAAAGAAATGAAAACTGAGTTTTTACAATGAATAGACACTCATTAAGGTATTTATAAAGAAGGTATTCCAGGAGGAAGGAAAATCATAATATAGTTGATTCATGTTATTTGCTGCAGTTATGTTCTATGAAGTCACAATGAACACTGAACTGGAAAATACTGAGCTGTTTTTCCTAGGGGAAATACAGAGTTAGATTTCTGTGAGTCTTTGGTCATAATATTTTTGCCAGCCAATCCATATATGACCTTATTTTATGAATATTTCTGTTTAATATATATTGTTGAATTATTTAATATATATTATTGAAACATTAGCATTGAACTCATGGCCAACAGCACTGTAACTCATGTCTGAACAAACTAACACATAAGTTCTCTGAAAGGCACATCACAGCCTCCGTGTGCTTAAGATCACTAGACCGAACCTCAGCACTATGGTTGGGGGCTATCTAAACAGTGAAATCACCAATAAAAATGCAAAAACATGGCACTAAATAGACCATGAAAAGGACCCTTGTTTACAGGATGAAAGCTGAAAGAAAGCAGAGTGTCACCTTATTTTATCTCATCTGGGAACATGTGCATTGAGTGACTCAAATTTTTTGTTACTCTGAGCATGTGTGTATCTGTGAATGACTGAGAAAGTGCCACAATGATTGATTTGGGGGTTATAAATTTTAGCAAGTATGCAAATCTCACAAATGCAAAAATCTATGAATGGTGAGGATTGACTGTATAAAGAATACTTAAGAAGCAGGAAGGCATGGCAAACATTTAGATAAACTGCTAAGCAAAAAGTGAGGAAGTATGACATTAATAGTCTAATTTGAAGGAATATAAGATAAGCAAGAGAAATGAAATTATTATTAATTTGTAGTATTTACATAAAGGGAATAATTAAAGTTTAATCACTGTGGTGTCCTTGTTAAGAAGAATGATAAATAAATTGATTAACCATATATATTTGTCAAGTTAAATACACATTTGAGTATTTTTATGGTAATTGGAGTGCATTTTCTGCTCGAAAAAGTGGAATGAGAGTTAAAACTAAGTTGGAAATAAAATAAAAATTAAACAGAAATAGTAGAAAAACATAAGGTGCAAAATAAGAAGGTAGAAAGGAATCTAAATATATCAGCAATGAAAAATAAATGTAAATAAAGCACATTTTCCAGTTAAGGCTGTCAGATCTACATATATGTATAATAATCCAATTAACTTCCATTTATAGTGATATATAAAGATGAACCATACTAATTGGATGAATATTGCTATAGATATATTAATGTCAGATACGATTATTTTCAAGGCAAAAAGCATTGCTAATGTTGATAAGCCCACTATATATAGAGATTAAAGATTCAAGTCACCAAGAGATATAGACATTTTAAGCTTGTATGCAGCTAATAATATAGCTTCAAGATACATAAAGCAATAGTAATTGGAAATACAGGACAAATTGATAAATTTATCACTTTTATGAGAGAGATTAGCCTGTTTTTCCTAGTAGTTAATAGATTGATGAACAAAATGTCAATAAAGATATAGATGATTTGAACAAACTGATTAAATAACTAGATCTAATGGTTATGAATAGAATCATACAACCAACATTTGTAAGATAAAGATTCTTTTCAAGCACACATATATCATGCAAAAATATCAATCATGTGGCAAGTCATAAAGCAAGTCTAGACTTCTATCATATATTTTCTCTTAAACATGCCAAGTCATCTTTCCAAAAAGAAATTAAGTTAGCATCAACAATGACACAAAATACAAAATGACACTTATTAGGTATTAAGAGGATGCTTCTAAATAATTTATAGGCCAAAGATGAAATTATAATGACACATAGAAATACTTACAATTAAATGATAATTAAAATACTATATAACAAAATTATAGGATGCAGCTAAAGCATTATTTACATCAAGGATTAGAGAACTTTTTCTGTAAAGAGCCAGTGAGTAAATATTTTAGACTCTATGAGCTACACATGGTTTCTGTTACATATTTTTTAATTTTGTATTTACAACTCTTTAAAAATGTAAAAAACACTCTTAGTGTTTCCATACAAATTGTGAAATGTTTTGTTCTAGTTCTGTGAAAAATGCCAGTGGTAGTTTGATAGGGATTGCATTGAATCTGTAGATTGCTTTGGGTAGTAGCGTCATTTTCACAATGTTGATTCTTCCAATCCAAGAACATGGTATGTCTCTCCATCTATTTGTATCATCTTTAATTTCTTTCATCAGTGTCTTATAATTTTCTGCATACAGGTCTTTTGTCTTCTTAGGTAGATTTATTCCTAGATATTTTATTCTTTTTGTTGCAATGGTAAATGGGAGTGTTTTCTTGATTTCACTTTCAGATTTTTCATCATTAGTGTATAGGAATGCCAGAGATTTCTGTGCATTAATTTTGTATCCTGCTACTTTACAAAATTCTTTGATTAGCTCTAGTAGTTTTCTGGTAGCATCTTTAGGATTCTCTATGTATAGTATCATGTCATTTGCAAACAGTGACAGCTTTACTTCCTCTTTTCCAATTTGGATTCCTATTATTTCCTTTTCTTCTCTGATTGCTGTGGCTAAAACTTCCAAAACTATGTTGAATAAGAGTGGTGAGAGTGGGCAACCTTGTCTTGTTCCTGATCTTAGTGGAAATGCTTTCAGTTTTTCACCATTGAGGATGACGTTGGCTGTGGGTTTGTCATATATGGCCTTTATTATGTTGAGAAGTGTCCATCATCGGATGAATGGATAAAGAAGATGTGGCACATATATACAATGGAATATTACTCAGCCATAAAAAGAAACGAAATTGAGCTGTTTGTAATGAGGTGGATAGACCTAGAGTCTGTCATACAGAGTGAAGTAAGTCAGAAGGAGAGAGACAAATACCGTATGCTAACACATATATATGGAATTTAAGAAAAAAAATATCATGAAGAATCTAGGGGTAAGACAGGAATAAAGACACAGACCTACTAGAGAATGGACTTGAGGATATGGGGAGGGGGAAGGGTAAGCTGTGACAAAGTGACAGAGAGTCATGGACATATATACACTAACAAATGTAAGGTAGATAGCTAGTGGGAAGCAGCCGCATAGCACAGGGAGATCAGCTTGGTGCTTTGTGACCGCCTGGAGGGGTGGGATAGGGAGGGTGGGAGGGAGGGAGACGCAAGAGGGAAGAGATATGGGAACATATGTATATATATAACTGATTGATTTTGTTGTAAAGCAGAAACTAACACACCATTGTAAAGCAATTATACTCCAATAAAGATGTTAAAAAAAAAAAAAAGAAAACCACTCTTAGCCCTGGGGGAATAGACCATGACTGGATTTGGCCTGCAGGCTGCAGTTTGCCAATCTGTGATACAGAGGCATATTTATATGGCCTTCATTTTTATAGTTGAAAAGGAGAATGACTCGCAATTAATGAGCTTAGTATCCAAATCAAACATTAATGAAAGAACAAATCAAAGAAGATAGAATAAAAGTATACAGATAGGAATAAATTAAATTGAAAATACATTCATGAAAAGAATCGGTACAGACAAAAGATGGTGCTTTTAGTGACTAATAAAATTGAATTAGTATATAACTATTTAATTTGATCAAAGTGACAAAGTAAGAAATGACAGATAAAGATAATCCATTTATCAGATTGAGACATAAACTGATGTGCAGTTAATTCTAGATGTGTTGTAATTGCAGGATAGACTATAATCTGGGTATCAGGGAACATAATTATTCATGAATTGTTATGAGAAAGAAAGCTTTATACATGGCCAGATGGTTGTTATAATGAAATCTGAAATGCTTCTAATATAGTTTGACATTATACTCATAATAAATTATTGTTAGAGCTTAATTTAAAAAAATTGTTAAGAACCAATCACCAGGGTTCCTTGGAAAACAAGCTCAAGGTGATCTAAAGTTTTTTTTTTTTTGCGGTACGCGGGCCTCTCACCGCTGTGGCCTCTCCTGTTGTGGAGCACAGGCTCCGGACGCGCAGGCTCAGCGGCCATGGCTCACGGGCCCAGCTGCTCCGCGGCATGTGGGATCCCCCCGGATCGGGGCACGAACCCGTGTCCCCTGCATCGGCAGGCGGACCCTCAACCACTGCGCCACCAGGGAGGCCCTAAATTTTTTTTTAATATAGCAAATGATCAGGAGATAGATATTGCTTTTCTACCATGTGACAGGAGCCAAACTAGGGACTTTGCATGTAGTGGAGAAGAATTCAGTGTGGTTCCTGACCTCATGGAGCTTATCTCCATTAAATGTCTAAACACAAACTTGAAATAATAATTACAAAAAATGAGAAGTATTAAGAAGGAAAACTCAGGATGTTACAAGAAAGAAAAATAGGAAGGAACAGAGTTTTATTGGGAAACAGAACTTCTTTCTGTGGAAGAGATACTTAGATGGAAAGCCTGAATATAAGTAGGAGTTAGCCAAGTTAAAGGTGGAAGTGGGGATGAGGGTAGGCCAGAGGTCATGCCAGAAGGAGCAGCTATGGGAGGCTCCTGATTTGTGGAATGATGGAGGCTAGTGTTTGAATTACGTTGTGAGAGGAGAAGTGGGGTGTACAATGGATGGTCTTTAGTAGTTAAAGAGGGGATAGAGCACATAGATATTGAAGGCCTCGGCAAAGAGCTTGGGTTGTATTCTCGGAGAGATAAGAAGTCATAGAATGATTTTAAAGATCAGTCTAAATGGTGGGTGGTGAATGGTTTGTAGTGAATGAAGCACATAGAATTAGAGAGGCTGATGGAATCTCCAGAGATCAGGTATGAGATGACGGTGGCTTGGGCCAGGGTTGTGGCAGTGGAGATGGTGAGATGTGGAGAAACTGGTTACAAAATCTGGAGCTAGCATTGACGGGGTTTTGTGGATTTGCTGTAGGAAGATAAGGGAATTCTCATCTAATGGCTTCTGTTTCTCACAGAAATTTGAAATGGGATCAGCAGCTAAAAGTGGTAAAGGTAGTGTTTTTTAACTTTGGCTGCACATTAGAATCATCCAGGCAGCTTAAGGGCATGCTAAACTTTGCCTAACCCCTAAATATAGGTTTAGTTGGCATGGGATCATGCTCAGGCATCTTTAAAATTTCCCAAATAATTTGCCTGGGGCTAGGGAAGACACTCCCTTGGGGGCAGAAGCAGAGTTTAAAGTGTATTTGAAGTTGGCAGCCACACATTTATAGTGCTGAAGCTCTTTTCTGGTTTCAAGTGTCAGGGACTGAAAAAGCAAACAGTTGCATTTATTTAGGGGGTTGCCAGGCAAGTGTGATGGGAGAGAGAAGGGCAAATGAGGTATTTATAAGAGCATGATTGTGACGATGAGTCATGGAATCTAAATTGGCTGAGGGAAGACAAGGAACTTCTGGCCCAGAGGAAAGGGGTAGAGTCACTGGGCAAGAGGTCCCAGGAAGGTCACTAGATGCTGAACAAGGAGGAATAGCAGGTGGGATTTGAGGGAGAAGGGAAGAGATTTGGTCTAAGAATGACTTAGAGGAACAAGGTAGACACACCTCTTCTACCTCTGGGAGAGAATATAACAGCTACAATGGCTGAAGAGGAAGAAGTACCCTCAGGGAATATGTGTGTCAGTTAAAGCAGAAAAGTGAAAAGGGGTATTTGAAGGTTAGGGGTTTTGCCTTATGGATTATGTTATGTGTCATCATCATCATCATCATCATTCTGAGTTACTTGCTAAGGAAAACTCACATTAGACACTTGACCACGAATCCCTGAAAGGCCTCCTTCGGTGGGAAAATGGAAAATAGTGGCAATTCCCCAACTCATCGTACTTAATAATATGGTCTACTTGGAAGATTAAAATGTGGAGTAAATTTTATATGAATTATTTGACACACAATTTGTGTTGTAGGTGAAGGGTACATCAATAACCTTAGACTGACTGGGCATTGATTTAATACTGTTTTCCATGATGGTTAAAACACACCAGCGCTTTAGTCATATTGCTTGGGTTCAAATCACAGCTCTGCCACTTGCAAGGTGTGTTACCCTGGGCAAGTGACTTGACTTGCTGTGCATCAGCTTCCTGATCTGTAAAGAGGGATAGTAATAATACCTGTTTCATAGGATACTATGTAAAGCCCTTAGAATATTAACTGGCACATAAATAAGCATTCAGTGTGCACCTGTACACATTGATAGGTAATTAAAAATTTTAAAACATATTCTTTTAAGAACATATCTGATCTAAAACCTCTACTTAAAAACCTCGACTGCCTTCCTGTTACTCTTGGAATTAAGTCAGACTCCTTCCTGCGATCTGACTCCTTCCTACTTCTCTGGTCTCATCTCTGTATCATTTTCCCACTCACCATACCTGAAGGTCAAGGCTCCAATCTCTCCCAGCCGTTGGCATTTGCAAAGCTTTATGCTCCACAGAACTAACACTCCTCGTTGGGGTTCATTTGTGTTCCTAATATCCCTGGTGCATTCACTTGAGCTTCACTTGCCCTTTTTCTTAATGCTCCACATTTGATAATAAGAGGAAGCACCCCTGACCCCACATAAAGAATCACAGCTTGAAGCGTGAGGTTCTCAGAAGCAAAATAAAACACTTAGGTATTTAAAAGTTAATCAGCATTTTAATTATTGAGCTTTAAGCTTTACTCTTAAAAGGAGAAGCAAAGCACATCCATGCTGACAAACTGAGTTTGAGTCTGACATTACTTGAAATGTCAATTAAAAACACTTGAAAGAAGAATCAGAAGCAATAACATGGTAAGAGTGAAAGAATTCCCTGGGAGTAGAGAACCCTTATCTGATGACCTGAGCTTGCAGGTGGGGTTTGGGGTTCCCGGCATCCCCAAGCACAGGAGGTGGGTTTTACACATGCCTTGAAAAAGCAGCAGAGAGGCTGAGTCAGGGATGTTCTTCTGCCATCAGAGGCTTTTGTTCCTGGCACGCTAGGAAGCTAAGCTGGCTGCAAAGGAAAAGTGACATGAGCTCACGGAAATGCGGGCTTTGATTAAACCATTATTCTAAATAAAGCTGCCTTTACTCCCTCAAAATCCAAAGTTGAAGCTCAGGAGTGGGAGAAACCCAAGCATACCCCCCTTCCCTTGCCACCCTCAAATAATGGCTTGTTTAAAATACCCATTTTTTTGGTGAAGTTTTGACAGTTCTCAGCCCAGCAGGCAGTTTCTTTCTTGTCAGTTCCCCAGCCCTTCTCTGGCAGCCTGAACTATTTCATTCTGAGCTGTGTTCTGCGAGTGGGTCCTGACTTGATAATTCTTCAGGGTCATAGAGGCCTAGGTATTTCCAGTGTTAATGACAGAGAATTTGAAATGAAAAATAATCTGTTTTCTTTTTCAAGCAGTGGAAATATCCTACGGCTGTTCATTATTTGGTACTTTTTTGATCAATTTTGCGTACATAGCTGACTTAGCCAAATTGTTCATGCATTTCCCTTCAGGAAGCTTTGTCATGGCCCTTCATTTACATACTGTAATAGTGCTGGCGCTCTCATTCCACTTACTCTAATCTGGTTTGTGACCTTATAAAAACATTGGACAGGGCCAAGGCATCTTCCAGAAAGTAGAAAAATGTACACGAGGGCCAGTTTTTCCTGAGTTTACGGAGGGTCAGTTTGAAATCTCATTTTCTGGACAGTGGTCTGTGAACCTCTCGTATGACCTAATAATTGTTTTGGTTTTCCATGATAAAAGAAAATAAATAATAAATTTCTCTTCAAATGATTTAAAGACACAGAGCTGAGGAGATGGAAGAAAAGATGAATAGCAAGAAAAACAATATTAGAACTGTTTCATAATTGTGGAAGCGGGAGGGAATCTTAACCGTTTTGCAGATAGTGACTTAAGACTCACCCAGCTAATTAATGTTGGCAGTGGGCCCAGGGCTTAGGTCTTCTTGTTCCCAGGCTAGTAGTCTTGGTTTTTCCACTGCCCAGCTGCTAGGCATTAAATGGTCCAAAGAGCCTCCAGCAGACATAATGGTGGCTCTTATAAATTAAACTGAATCATACCAAACAACAAATTAGCCTCTTCCATAGTCACGTTCCACCTTAAAAATAGTCAGTTGTAACCGTATCACATTTGGACTCTTTGTTTCTACATCTGTCTTCCTTTAGATTGTCTCCTTGTCTTTTGAGTATTCTCAGGGCTTCTATATTTCCTTTTATTCCCAGTTTTAATGAGAAATAATTCACATGCATCACTGTATAAGATTAAGGCATACAGCATGATGTTTGATTTATAGATATTGTGAAATAATTACCACAATAGGTTCAGATAACATCCATCTTCTCATAATGATACCATAAAGTGAAAAGAAAGAAGAAAAAAAAGAGAAAAAAAATTTCTCCTGCGACAAGAACTCTCAGGCCTTACTCTCAACAACTTTTCTATATGTCATACAGCAGTGTTAGCTATAGTCATCATGTTGTACATTATGTCCCTCATACTTATTTATCTTATAACTGGAAGTTTGTACTTTTTGACTGCCTTCATCCAGTTCCCTTCTACCCACCCCCCTCTCTGTCTCTGTCACAAATCTCATCTTTTTTTCTATGAGTTTGTTGGTTTGTTTGTTTTTGAAGTATAATTGACCAACAATAATATGTTAGTTCCTGTTACACAACACAGTGATTAGATATTTCTATGCATTTCAAAATGATCACCATGATAAGTCTAGTTACCATCAGTCACCATATGAAGAAAGGTATTACATAATTACTGACTATATTCCCCACTCTGTATATTTCATTTTTTTTTTTCTTGCAGTATGCGGGCCTCTCACTGTTGTGGCCTCTCCCGTCGCGGAGCACAGGCTCCGGACGTGCAGGCTCAGCAGCCGTGGCTCACGGGCACAGCCGCTCTGCGGCATGTGGGATCTTCCCGGACCAGGGCACGAACCCGTGTCCCCTGCATCGGCAGGCGAACTCTAAACCACCGCACCACCAGGGAAGCCCCCCACTCTGTATATTTCATACCCATGACTCATCTGTTTTGTAACTGGAAATTTGTACCTCTTAATCCCCCTCACTTATGTTGCTCGTGCTCCCACCCTCCTCTCCTCTGGCAACTACATGTTTGTTCTCGTTATCTATAAGAATGTTTCTGTTTTGTTATGTTTGTTCATTTGTTTTGTTTGTTTAGATTCTGCGCATAAATGAAATTATACAGTTTTTGTCTTTCACTGCCTGATTTATCTCACTTAGCATAATACCCTCTAGGTCCATGCATGTTGTTGCAAATGACAATATTTCATTCTTTTATATGGCTAATATTCTATTGTGTATATATGTATATACTAGATCTTTATTCATTCATCTCTTGATGGGCACTTAGGTTGCTTCCATATCTTGGCTACTGTAAATAATGCTGTAATGAACATAGAGGTGCATATATCTTTTCTAATTAGTACTTTCCTTTTCCTTGGAAAAATACCCAGAAATGGAATTTCTGGATCATATGGTATTTTAATTTTTACTTTTTTGAAGAATCTTCATACTGGTTTCCATAGTGAACGCACAGATTTACATCCCCATCAACAATGTATGAGGGTTTGCTTTTTTCCACATTCTCACCAACACTTGTTATTTGTTGTCTTTTTGGTAATAACCATTCTGAGTGGGGTGAGGGGATATTTCATTGTGGTTTTGATTTGCATTTCCCTGATGATTAGTGATGTTGAACATCTTTTGGTGTGCCTGTTGGCCATCTGTATGTCTTTGTGGAGAAATGTCTATTCAGAACTGCCCATTTTTTAAAAGGATTAGTTGTTTTTTTGTTGTTGAGTTGTGTATATTCTTCTTATATTTTAGATATTAACCCATTTGCAAACATCTACAATTCAGTAGGTGGCCTTTTTGATGTGTTGATAGTTTCCTTTCCTGTGTGAAAGCTTTTTTAGTTTGATGAAGTCCCATATATTTATTATTGCTTTTCTTTCCCTTGCCTGTGGAGACATATCCAAAAACATATTGCTAAGAATGATGTCAAAGTGCATTGTGCCTATGTTTTCTACTAGGAATTTTATGGTTTCTGGTTTTACATTTAAGTCTTTAATCCATCTTGACTTTCTTTTTGTTTATGATGTGAAAAGATTCTTTGCATGTAGATGTCCAGCTTTTCCTAACACCCTTTATTGAAAAAACTGTCTTTTCTCCATTGTGTGTTCTTGTATCCTTTGTCACAGATTAATTGCCCATATTTCTGGGATTTCTGTTCTGCTTCATTGATCTATGTGTCTGTTTTTGTGCCAGTACAGTACAGTTTTGATTATTGAAGCGTTTTAGTATGGTTTGAAATCATGGAGTATGATACCTCCAGATTTCTTTTTCTTTCTCAAGACCGTTTTGGCTATCTGGGGATTTTTGTCTTTCTATACACATTTTAGAATTATTTATTCTAGTTCTGTGCAAAATGCCATTGTTATTTTGATAGAGATTGCATTGAATCTGTACATTACCTTGGGTAGTATGGTCATTTTAACAATTTTGATTCTTCCAGTACAAGATCACGGTCTATCTTTCCATCTGTTTGTGTCATCTTCAGTTTCTTTCATAAATGTCTTATAGTTCTCTGAGTACAGGATTTATTCCTAGGCAATTTGTACTTTTTGATGCAATTTAAAATGTTACTGTTTTCTTCATTTTTCTTTCTGATAGTTTGTTTTTAGTGTATAAAAAAGCAACAGATTTTTGTATGGTAAATTTGAATCCTGCAACTTTACAGAATTAATTTATTAGTTCTAATAGTTTGGGTGGCATCTTTAGGATTTTCTATGCTTTCTATCATGTCATCTGCAAACAGTGACAGTTTTACTTCTTCCTTTTCAATTTGGATGCCTTTTATTTCTTGTTCTTGTCTGATTGCTGTGGCTAGGACTTCCAAAACTATGTTGAATAAAAGGGATGTGAGTGGGTATCCTCATCTTGTTCCCGATCTTACAGGAAATTCTTTTGGCTTTTCACCATGATGTTAGCTCTGGGCTTATGATGTTGAGGTACATTGCCTCTATACCCACTTTGTTGAGTGTTTTCCTCATGAATGGATATTGAATTTTGACAAAAGCTCTTTCTGAATCTATTGACATGAAAGTGTGATTTTTATTCCTCATTTTGTTAATGTAGTGTATCACATTGATTGATTTATGGATATTGAATCATACTTGCATGCCTGGGATAAATCCTACTTGATCATTGTATGATCCTTTTAATATGTTTTTGAATTCAGTTTGCTAATATATTTTTTTATAAATTTATTTTATTTATTTGTTTTTGGCTGTGTTGGGTCTTCGTTGCTCCTCGTGGGCTTTCTCTAGCTGCGGCAAGCGGGAGCTACTCTTCATTGTGGTTCATATGCTTCTGATTGCAGTGGCTTCTCTTGTTGCAGATCATGGGCTCTAGGTACACGGGCTTCAGTAGTTGTGGCATGAGGTCTAAGTAGTTGTGGCTTGCAGGCTCTGGAATGCAGGCTCAGTAGTTGTGGCACATGGGCTTAGTTGCTCCACAGCATGTGGGATCTTCTCGGACCAGGGATCGAACCCACATCCCCTGAATTGCCAGGCAGATTCTAAACCACTGTGCCACCAGGGAAGTCCCCTCAGTTTGCTAATATTTTGTTGAAGATTTTTATATCTATGTTCATCAGCGATATTGGCCTGGAATTTCCTTTTTTTGTGGTGTCTTTGTCTGGTTTTGGTATCAGGGTGATGCTAGCCTTGTAGGATGGGTTGAAAAGCTTTCCTTCCCCTGAAATATTCTGGAGTAGTTTCAGAAGGATAGGTGGTAACTCTTTCAGATAGGTGGTAAATCTACATGTGTGATAAAATTTACTCATGAACCCATCTAGTCTTGGACTTTTATTTGTTGGGAGTTTCTTTTTTTTTAATTTTTTTATTACTGATTCAATTTCATTTATCATAATTGGTCTGTTCATATTTTCTATTTCTTCCTGATTCAGTCTTGGGAAATTTTACATTGCTAGGAATTTGTCCATTTCTTCTAGGTTGTCAGTTGTTTTTAGCATATGATTGTTTGCAGTAATCTCTTATGATCCTTTATGTTTCTGTGGTGTTGGTTGTGATTTCTTCTGTTTCATTTCTGATTTTATTGATTTTGGCCATCTTTTTTTCTTGATGAGTCTGGATAGAGGTTTATCAGTTTACTTTATCTTTTCAAAGAACCAGCTCTTAATTTCATTGATATTTTTCTATTTTTTTAAATCTCTGTTTCATTCATATCTGCTCTGATCTTTATGATTTCTCTTCTCCTACTAACTTTGGGTTTTGTTTGTTCTTTTCTAGTCCATCTAGGTATAAGGTAAAGTTTTTCATTTGATATTTCTTGTTTCTGAGGTAGGCTTCTGTTGCTATAAGCTTCCCTCCTGTATCCCATAAATTGTGGGTCATTGTGTTTTCATTTTCCTTTGTCTCCAGGTATTTTTTAAAATTTTCTCTTTGATTTCTTCAGTGACTCATTGGTTTAGTATCTACTGTTTAGATTACACATGGTTGTGCTTTCTGCATTTTTTTCCTTGTAGTTGATTCCTAGTCTCTTAGCACTATGGTCTGAAAAGATGCTTGATATGATTTCAGTCTTCTTAAATTTACCAAGACCTGTTTTGTAGCCCAGCATGTGATCTATCCTGGAGAATGGTCCATGTGCACTTGAAAATAATGTGTATTCTGCTGCTTTTAGATGGAATGTTCTATATCTGTTAAGTTCATCTGATCAAATGTGTTGTTGATGGCTAGTGTTACCTTAATTATCTTCTATCTGAATAATAATGTTAATTGTTATAAGTGGGTTGTTAAACTCTTCTATTTTTCTGTAACTGTTAATTTCTCCCTTTATGTCTGTTACTATTTGCTTTATGTATGTAGATGCTCCTATGTTGGGTACATATATATTTACAACTGTTATATATTCTTCTTAGATTGATCTCTTGATCATTATGTAATGCCCTCTTTGTCTCTTGTTACAGTCTTTATTTTTTTAAGTCTATTTTGTCTGTTACAAGTATCATTGCCCCAGCTTTTTTTTGGTTTCCTTTTGCATGTAATACCTTTTTCCATTCCCTCACTTTCAGTCTGTGTGTGTCTTTAGATCTAAAGTGAGTATCTTGTAGGCAGCATATAGATGGATCTTGTTTTTGTATCCATTCAGCAACTCTGTGTCTTTTGATTCAGGATTTAGTCCATTTAAATTTAAAGTAATTATCAACTAGTATGGACTTATTGCCATTATGTTAATTGTTTCGGGGTTGTTTTAGTAGTTCTTTTTTGTTCCTTTCTTCTTTTGCTCTCTTCCATTGTGATTTGATGACTATCTTTAGTGTTATGTTTGGATTCTTTTCTCTTTTTTGTGTGTCTATCATAGATATTTGGTTTTAGGTTACCATGAGGTTTATATATAGCAATCTCTATATATAGGTGATTATTTTAAGTTGCTACTCTCAAGTTTGAATGCATTTTAACAACAATGTATTTTTATCCCCCACCTCACATTTACTGTGTTTTGACATATTTTACATCTTTTTGTTTTGTGTCTCCCTTAACTACTTTTTGCAGACATAGATGATTTTACTAATTTTGCTTTTAACCTTCCTACTAACTTTATACATGACTGACTTACTACCTTTACTATATATTTGACTTTACCGATGAGATTCTTCATTTTGTAATTTTCATATTTCTAGCTGTGTTCTTTTCTTTTCCACTATTTCCCTTTAAAATATCTTGTAAGGCTGGTTTTGTGGTGCTAAACTCTTATCCTTTGCTTGCCTGTAAAACTTTTGATCTCTCCTTCAAATTTGAATGATAGTCTTGCAGGTAGGTTATTCTTGGGTTTTCCTTGTCATCATTTTAAACACATTGTACCACTACATTCTGGCCTGCAGAATTTCTGCTGAAAAGTCAGCTGATAGCCTTATGGGACTTCTCTTATATGTAAGTTGTTGATTTTCCCTTGTTGCTTTTAATATTTTGCCATTATAATTACAATGTGTCTTGGTATGATCCTCTTTGAGTTGATCCTGTTTGGGACTCTCTATACTTCCTGGACTTGGATGTCTGTTTCCATTCCCAGGTTAAAGAAGTTTTTAGCTATTATATCTTCAAATATGTTTAGGCCCCTTTCTCTCTTCCTCCTTCTGGAGACCCCTATAATGTGAATGTTTGTATGGTTAATATTGTCCCAGAGGTCTCTTAAGCTGTCCTCATTTTTTAAAATTCTTTTTTCTATTCCACTTGAGTGATTTCCACTACTATGTCTCCCAGTTTATCTATCATCTAATCTACTGTTGATTCCTTCTAGTATATTTATTTTAGTTATTGTATCCTTCAGCTCTGTTTGGTTCTTCTTTATATTTTCTCTTTGTTAAACTTCTCACTGTGGTCATCTATTCTTCTCCTGAGTTCCTTGAACATCTTTATTATCATTACCTTTACTCTTTATCTGGTGGATTGCTTATCCCTATGGCCCTGGTAGTCCAGGAGTTGATTTCTGCCTGTCGGTGGGCAGGGCCTATTCCTGACATGGCCTTGCTCTGTGTCCAGGGTGTCTCAAAGCTGGTGTCAATTTGCTGGTATGTGGGACCTGATCCCAGGGGTGCTAGCTGAGGGTGCCCAAGGTGTCCCAGAGCTGGTGTTGGTTTGCTAGTTGTCTGGGCTGGGGCCTAGGAAATCCCAGGGCTGGTGCTGGCATGCTGGTAACTAGCCTAGGTATTGATAAGGTAGGCTGTGGTAGTTCAGGGTTGGTGTCCTCCCACTGGTGGGTAAGACCAGCTCCTGGGGTCTCTGGCTGCAGGGCCCTGGGGCCCTGGAGCTGATGTAGGCTCATTGGTGGGCAATGCCAGGTGCTAGGGGGTCCTGGGACTAGTGTTAACCCACTGGTAGGCAAATCCAGGTTCTAGAGTCCCTGGGTGCAGGGCCCTGGGATTTCTAGAGCAGATACTGGCCTGCTGGTGAGTGAGCTCAGATTCTGAGATGGCTGGTTGAGGGGCTCAGTATTTTCCAGAGCTGGTGTTGGCTCACTGGTGGCTGAGATTGGGGGCCTAGGGAGTTCCAGGGCTGGTGCCAGCCTGCTGGTGGATGGGCTGGCTTCTGACACAGCTGACTGTGGGGCCATGATGGGCTTGGGGCTGGTGTCCATTCACTGGTTTTTTGAACCAGGTACTGGGGTCTCTGGCTACAGGGCCTAGGGGATCCTGGAGTTGGCGGTGGCCTGCTGGTTTGTGGGGCCTGGTCTCAATATTTGGCTTCAGGTCCAAGGGCCCCTGGGGTTAGTGTTGGTACCCTGGTAGGAGGGCAGTTCCTGGGCTCTCTGGTGGGTCAGGCTGGGTCCTGGGGTGGCTGGAGGTCCAGGTGGTCCTAAGATAGCTTGTTGGTAGGGCTGTGTCTCAGCATGGCTAGCTTCTTGGCCTGAGGTGTCCCAGGTTTGGTGCAGACAGGCTAGTGGGTGGGGCCAGGTACTGGTGCTAACCAGAAAGAGGGAGGATTCCAAAATGGCACTTGCCAGTGTCGTCATGGTAAAACAATCTCCACAGATGGCTGCTGCCAGTGTTTGTGTCCCCAGGGTGAGTTCCAGTTACCTCTTGCCTCTCTCTGGGAGTCTCTCTAAGATCAGTAGGTGGAGCCAAGCTCCTTTCAAATTACTGATTCTGCCCTGGATCCCAGAGCATGTGAGATTCTGTCTGTGCCTTTTAAAAGTGGAGTTTCTATTTCCCGCGGTCCTCTAGGACTCCTGAAAGTAGGCTCAGTTGGCCTTCAGAACCAAATGTTCCAGGGGCTTGTCTTCACAGTGCAGGATCCCTGGGCTTGGGAGGCTAATGTAGGGCTCAGGTGCCTCACTCTTTGAGTAGAATCTCTGTAATTGTAATGATCCTCCCATTTGTGGGTTGCCCACCCAAAAGTATAGGTCTTAACTGTATAGTATCTCTGCCCCTCCTACCTGCTTCATTGTGGTTCATTCTTAATTTTATTTTTAGAACATCTTTTCTACTAGTCTTCAGGTCTTTCTCATCAGTGGTTGCTCTTTAAATAGCTAAAAGTTTGGTGTGCCCATGTGAGGAGGTGAGCTCAGAGTCTTCTTACTCTGCCATCTTGGCCACTCTCCACTTCTTTCATTCTATTAATGTCTTGTATTACATTGATCAGTATGTGTATATTGAACTGTCCTTGCATCCCAGGGCTAAATCTCACTTGATCATAGAGAATGATCCTTTTAATGTACTGCTAAATCACTTTGCTAGCATTTTTTTGAGAATTTTTGCATCTATATTCATTAGGAATATTGACCTATAGTTTTTATTTCTGGTGGTAGTCTTTTCTGTTTTTGGTATTGGCATAACACTGGCCTCATAAAATGGTTTGTGTTTCCTCCTCTTCAATTTTCTAGAAGAGTTTGACCAGGATTAACATTTATTCTTTTTTTAAATGTTTGGTAAAATTCACCAATGAAGCCATCTGATTCTGGGCTTTCTTCATTGGAAGATTTTTGATTTACTGATTCAGTCTCCTTACTAGCAATTGGACTATTCATATTTTGTATTTCTTCCTGATCAGTCTTGATAAGTTATATGTTTCTAAGAATTTTATATTCTAGGTTGTCCAGGTTTTTGGAGTATAGTTGTTCATAGTAGCCTCTTATGATTCTTTGAATTTCTGTGGTATCAATTGTAACGCATCATTTTTAGTTTATAATTTTGTTGACTTGAGTCCTTTTTTTTCTTGGTTAGTCTAGCTAAGGGTTTGTTAATTTTTTAAATTTTATTTATTTTTTGTCATTTCAAAGAACCAGCTCTTAGTTTGGTGTAGCTTTTCTATTGTTTTTCTGTTCTCTATTTTATTTATTTCTGCTCTAATTTTTTATTATTTCCTTTCTTAGCTAACTTGGGATTTGGTTTGTACTTCTTCTAGTTTCTTATGTTATAGAAATAGCTCGTTTATTTGGAATCTTTCTTGCTTCTTAATGTAGACATTTATTGCTATGAATTTCTCTCTTAGAACTGCTTTTGCTGTGTCCTATAAGTTCTGGTATGTTGCATTTCCATTTTTGTTTGTCTCAAGAAACTTTTCTATCTCACCTTTAATTTGTTCTTTGATCCACCGGTTGTTCAAGAGAGTGTTGTTTAATTTCCATGTATTCGTGAATTTTCAAGTTTTCTCTTACAGATTTCTAGTTTCTTGACATTGTGGTCAGAGGAGATACTTGATATGATTTCAGTCTTCCTGAATTTGCTAAGACTTGTTTATTGGCCTAACGTATGGTCTGTCCTAGAAAACGTTCCACGTGTGCCTGAGAAGAATGTGTATTTTGCTATTGTTGGAAGGAATGTTTTGTGTAAGGCTTTTTGGTCTATTCAGTCTATAATGTTCAAATCTACTGTTTCCTTATTCTCTGCCTGGATGATCTATCCATTGTTGAGAATGGGGTATTAAAGTCTTCAACTATTATTGTATTACTATTTATTTTCTCTTTTAACACTGTTAGTTTTTGCTTTGTATATTTAGGTTGAATGTATAAATATTTACAATTGTTATATCTTCTTCATGGATTGACCACTTTATCATTATATAATGACCTTCTTTGTTTCATTTTACAATTTTTAGTTTAAAGTTTATTTTGTCTGATATATAAGTATAGCTACCTCTACTTTTTCTTTTGGCTACCATTTGCTTGAAATTTCTTTTTTCATCCCCTCTTTCTCAGTCTATGTGTGTCTAAGGCTAAAGCAAGTCTCCTGTAGGCATCTGTCATTGGATCTTGTTTTTTATCCATTCAGTCATTTTGTGTCTTTTAATTGGAGAACTTAATTGGTTTATATTTAAAATAATTATTGGCAGATAAGGGTTTACTGTTACCATTTTGTTAATTGTTTTCTGATTGTTCTGTAGATCCATTGTTCCTTGTTTCTTATCCTTCTAACTTTTGTTGTCTTTTGATATCTTTTGGAATCAGTGTGCTTTGTTTCTTTATCATGTTCTGTTGTGTAATTATTACAGGATTTTCCTCTGTGGTTACCATGAGGCTTACATAAAATATCTTAAACTTACAACACCCTATTTTAAGCTGATAACAATTTAACTTAAGTAGACTTCATAAACTCTGCACTTTCACTTTTCCTTCCCCTCACATTTTGGTTTATTGCTGTTCCGATGTACATTTGCTTTGTATTGTATAACTAATAACAGATTATTATAGTTGTTTTTTGAACTTTGGACTAGAGTTGTAAGTGAATTATGCACCACTTTTACCATATTGCAGAATCTAACTATAACTATATATTTACCATTACCAGCAAAATTTATGCTACCTTTTTATGTTTTCATGATGTTAATTAGCATTCTTTTACTTCCATTCAAAGAACCTTTAGCATTTCTTGTAAGGCAGGTCTGGTGGTAATGAACTCCCTCAGCTTCTGTTTGTTCAAGGGAGTATTTATCCCTCCTTCTCTTCTGAAAGACAGCTTTACTGGGTATAGAATTCTTGATTGACAGTTTCTTTTAATATTTTGTATATGTCATCCCCTTCTCTCCTGGCCTGAAAAGTTTATGATGAGAAATCTACCAATAGCCTTATGGGGGTTCTTGTGTATGTAACATCTCTTTCTCTTGCTGCTGTTAAAATTCTTTGTCTTTGACTTTTGACAATCTAATTATAGTCCTTCTTGGTGTAGCCTATTGGCTACACCAATAGGCCTACTCAAGTTTGCCTATTTGTTCACCTTTGGGCCTCATGGATCTGGATGTTCCTTTGTTTCCTCAGGTTCAGGAAGTTTTTAACCATTATTGCTTTAAATATACTTTCTGTCCCTTTCTCTTTCTCTTCTCCTGGTATTCCCATAATGTGAATATTGTTTCTGTTCATGGTGTCCCATAACTCCTGTAGGCTTTCTTTGTTCTTTGTCATTCTTCTTTTCTTTTTTCTTCTCTGGGTAATTTCTAATGTCCTGTCCTCCAGATCACTGATTCTGCTGCTTATTGGAATCTACTTTTGAATCTCTGATGAATTCCTGAGTTCAGTTACCGTGTATTTCAACTCTACGACTTCTGTTTGTTTGTTTGATAGTTGCTATTTCTTTGTCTAACTGCCTGTTTTGTTCATCCATTGTTTTCCTAATTTTGTTTACTAATCTGTTTTCTTGTAGTTCACTAAACTTTCTTAAGAGGATTATTCTGAATTGTTTTTCCGACAGTTTATAGATCTCCATTTCTTTAGGGCCAGTTATTAGAGCTTTATTAGTTTCCTTTGCTGGTGTCATATTTACCATTTATTTTTTGTGACTCTTGACTCCTTCCATTGGTATCTGTGCATGTGAGTAATTGGGCTCCTCCTTCAGACTTTACAGGTTTGCTTTGATAGAAATCATTATTCACCAAGTTAGCTCAGTTAGATGTCTGTGTGTCTGCTGGTAGTGGCCTTGGGCAGGTGGGATCTGTTATTATGGTATAATTTTGGGTGAGGCAATTGTTTAAGCTCTGAGGAAGGGAATGGGGGCCTGTGCCTCTGGCTGAGAATAGAAAGTGGGGCTGTAGGATGCGCTCTGCCATTGCCTGGATTCTCTGGTCATGCTTACTAGATGATTGGGACAGGGTATACTATATTTAGTAGTATCTGGGGCTATAAATTTGCTTCCCTGCCCTGGCAGGACAGCAGGATGGGATGCAGGGCCTGTACAGCTCAGTGTATGGGCACCCAATTCATGCTAGAGTATGCAATTAATTCCTTGGTTAGGTGAGGCCCTTGGTTTTTGCTCTGCAGATGAGGGAAGTTACAGGATATGCTCTCTGTTAAAGTGCCACAGTATGTAGGGCTGTTGGATGGGCTACATAGCTCCCTGTGTGTTATGTTCCCTTGTTGGTCAGGTAAATACTGTATTCAGCAATGAATGAGGCTATGAATTAGATTCCCTGCCTGGGCATAGTCAGAAAAGCAGCTGTAAAGTCTCTGTTTGTTGTCTTAACTCAAGCTGACCCACACCTCAAGTTTCCTGGCTGAATACGGCCACTGGCTTGGCTTTGCAAAGCATCAGCTCTGCCTGCCCTTCTCTAGGCTCGAGCACTGCTGGGCAGCAACAGCTTCCAGAAGTTGTCGACAACGCTTCTGTTCAATGGGACCAGAAGACACTGTTCATAGTAGGTTGGGCTATGTCTCAGTTCCCTTGCCTTGGCAGGAGGGGGAGAAGGCACTCCAAGCTACTCTCAGGTTCCCAAACAGGCTCCGTTTGGTAGGGGCCAGGAGTGACTCTCAGCCTTGGCTATGAATTAATCCTCCCATCCATGCATAGCATGGGGACCCTCCACGCCCAGTATTGGCTTTTGTCTGGGATTAGCTCTGCCTGCCCACCTCTGGGCTAGAGAACCACTGGGCCACAAATCTTCCAGGAATTGTTGCCAGCCTTTCTGGTCCTAAGGGTCCAGAAGACCCTGTCCACAGTAGGTATGGCTATGATTACTCCTTGCCTAGGCATGAGTAAACCAGGCTTTTAGGGCTGGCAAAACCCTTGTTTGAGGAGCCAAATTAGGCAGATCTGCACCCTGCTGAGATCCCTGGTTAGAGTGTGCCCCCACCATGGTTCTACAGATGAGCAAAGCTATGGTTGTGAATACGATTTGGGCACTGCAGGTATGAAATCAATCTGCCAAGGTCCCTGTGCTGGTAGTTGCAAGCTCCTCTCCTCTCCTCTGTCGCAGTCAGATTCCCTGTAGTGCAAGATCAGAATAGGAGTTCCCACAAAGTGACCTCAATGCTGGGAGAGATGGCTGTCTTCTGTGGGTTGTCTTTTCCCACTGGAGGAACTGGAGGCTCAGGGGAGGCCTCTCTGTGTGGTGCTTCGCTGGCCTGGAAGAGGGGTAATGTGGTCAATGTGCAGCCACTTTTCTTACCTTCTCATGCAATCTGTCTTGGTTGCTGAGGTGCAGGGAGGTATCTCAGCCTCACCCTCACATTCTAGGATTCGCTCAGTGGTGTCTTGTTCTTGAATTGTTAGTTGTTCTTCTTTTGATGTGGGAGCAAAGTCAGGAGTGACCTATTTTATCATCTTGGTAACCTGAGTTTTCACTTGTACAATTTTTGGCAGGATGTCTAGGCTCAATAAACATTTCTAAACATTGTCTAGGCTCAAAACATTTTGTTTTGTTTGTTTGTTTTGTTTCTTAATTCTACATATATGGGAGATCATATGGTATTTCTTTCTAGGTCTGACTTACGTTACTAGTATAATACCCTTTAGAACCACCGATATTGTTGCAAGTGGCAAAATCTCATTCTTTTTTATGACTAATATTCCATTGTATGTATATCGTGTGTGTGTATATATATATGTATATACATATATGTATTTACACATATTTATTCATCTGTTGGTAGACACTTAGGTTACTTCCATATCTTGGCTACTATAAATAATACTGCAATGAACACTAGAATGCATACATCTTTTTAATTTTTTTTGTTTTCTTTGGGTAAATTCCTGGAAGTAGAATTGCTGAATCATATTATAGTTCTATTTTTAATTTTTTAAAGAATCTCCATACTGTTTTCCATAGGGGCTACACCAGTGTCACTATGGTTTCTTTTTCTCCATATTCTCACCAGTATCTGTTCTTGGTCGTCTTTTTGATGATAGCCATTCTGTTAGCCATTGTGGTTTTGATTTTCATGTCTCTGATGATTAGTGATGTCAGCTATCTTTTCATGTGTCTGTTGGCCATTTGTATGTTTTCTTTGGAAAAATGTCTATTAAGGTTCTGTGACAATTTTTAATTGGGTTGTTTGTTTTTTTGATATTGAGTTGTATGAGTTCTTCATATGTTTTGGATATTAACCCCTTATCAGATATATGGTTTCAAAATATCTTCTTCCATTCAGTAGACTATCTTTTTGTTTTGTTGATATTTAACTTCACTGTGCAAAAGCTTTTTAGTTTGATGTGGTATCATTTGCTAAGTTTTGCAAGAAACCCTTGCCTAAGGAAACATATCCAAAAAATATTGTTAAGATCAGTGTCAAAGAGCTTACTACCTATGTTTTCTTCTAGGAACTTTATGGTTTCTGGTCTTACATTTAAGTCTTTAACCCATTTTGATTTTCTTTTAGTATATTGTGTGTGAACGTAGTCCAGTTTGATTCTTTTGTATGTAGTTTCCATTTTCCAACACTATTGAAGAGACTGTCTTTTTCTCCATTGTATATTCTTGCCTCCTTTTTTGTAGATTAATGGACTGTACAAGTGTGCGTTCATTCCTGGGCTTTCCATTTCTATTCTGTTCTGTTGATCTATATGTCTGTTTTTGTGCTGGTACAATACTGTTTAATGATTTTTTTTTCTGAGTGATCTGTCCATTGATGTAAGTGGAGTGTTGAAGTTCCATAGTATTATCTTGTTACTGTCAGTTTCTCTATGTCTGTTAATATTTGCTGTATGTATTTAGGTGCTCCTATCTTGGTGCATATATAGTTACAATTCTTACATCTTCTTGATTGATTCCTTGATCATTATGTAATGTCCTTCTTTGTCTCTTGTTACAGTTTTTATTTTAAAGTCTATTTTGTCTAATATAAGTATCAGTACCTCAACTTTCTTTTTGTTTTCATTTGTATGGAATATCTATTTCTATCCCCTCATTTTCAGTCTGTGTATATCTTTAGATGTGAAGTGAGTCTCTTGTAAATAGCATATGTATGGGTCTTGTTTTCGTATCTCTTCAGCCACTCTATGTCTTTTGATAGGCACATTTAGTCTATTTATATTTAAAATAATTGACAGGTATGTATTTGTTTTCAATTTTTTAGTTATTTTGGGGTTGATTTTGTAGTTCAGTTTTGTTCCATTCTTTTTCTTTATTCTCTTTTCTTGTGATTTGATAACTGTCTTTCACATTATCTTTGGATTTATTTCTTTTTTGTGTGCTTGTATAGGTTTTTGGTTTGTGGTAACCTTGAGGTTCATATTTAATAACCTATTTTTATTTACATGACTATTTTAAGTTGCTGATCTCTTAAGTACAAATGCATTTTAACAACCCTGAATTTTTACTCCCCACCCCCCCAACATTTACTGCTTTTGACAGCATATTTTACATCTTTTCTTTTTGTATATCCCTTAACTACTTGCTGTGGCTGTAGATAGTTTCACTCCTTGTGTTTTTTAACACTATTAGCTTTATACATGGTTGATCTATTACTGTAAATCAAGTGGTTGATATACTATTGTATATTTGCCTTTACCAATGAGATTCTTCATTTCATAGTTTTCATATCTCTAGTGGTGGTCTTTGTTTTTCTGCCTAGAGTAGTCCATTTAACATTTTCTTATAATGCTGGATTAGTGGTGCTGAACTCTTTTAGTTTTGCTTGTCTGTAAAAGTATTTATCTGTCCTTCAAATCTGAATAATAGCCTTTCTGAGTAGATTATTCTTTTTGTTTTTTAGTACACGGACCTCTCAGTGTTGTGGCCTCTCCCGTTGCGGAGCACAGGCTCTGGATGCGTAGGCTCAGCGGCCATGGCTCACGGGCCCAGCCGCTCCGCGGCATGTGGGATCTTCCCGGACCGGGGCACGAACCCACGTCCTCTGTATCGGCAGGTGGACTCTCTACCACTGCGCCACCAGAGAAGTCCCCTAGATTATTCTTGATTGTGGGTTTTTCCGCTCATCCCCTTGACTGTATTGTGACACTCCCTCTGGATTGCAAAGTTTCTGCTGAAAAGTCAGCTGATAGTATTATGGAAGTTCCCTTGTATGTAATTAGTCTTTTTTTGTTTTTTCTGCTTTTAAGATTCTTCACCTTTAATTTTTGCAATTTTATTTATAATTTTTCTTAGTGTTGACCTCTTTGGATTCGTTTGTTTGGGAATCTTTGTGCCTCCTGGACCTGGGCATCAGTTTCCTTTTTCAGGTTAGGGAATTTTCAGATATTATTTCTTAAAATAAATTCTCTTACTCTTTCTCTCTCCCTTCTCCTTCTCAGACATCTATAAAGCAAATGTTGGTATGCTTGATGTTGTCCCAGAGGTCTCTTCAACTGTCATCAATTTTTAAAATTCGTTTTTCTTTTCTTTCTCTGCAGCCTGGGTGATTTACACTACTCTGTCTTCTAGTTCACTGATGCACTCTTCTATATTATCTAATCTGTTGTATTTTAAATTTCAATTATTGTATTTTTCAGCTCTGTTTTGTTCTTTATATTTTCTACCTGTTGAAATTCTCATTGTGTTCATTCATTCTTCTTTTGAGATTTTTGAGGATCTTTATGATCATCACCTTGAACTCTTCATTGGGTAGATTGCTTATTTCTACTTCATTTAGTTCTTTGCCTGAGGTTTTTTCCTTCTTCCTTTGTTTGGAACACATTCTTTTCATTTTGCTGAATTTTGTGGTTATTTCTGTGTATTAGGTAGGTCTGTTTTGTTTCATGATTTTGTAGAATTGTCCTTATGTAGGAGACATCCTATGGGGCCCAGCAGAATACTCCCCTGCAGTCACCAAAGCTATATGCTCTAGTGGTGCTCCATATTTAGGCTGCATGAATCCTTCTGTTGTGGCGGGACTGACTACTGTAAGCATGCTGGTAGGAAGGCCTTAGCCTGGTTGGCTGCTAGGTTCTTCCTCATGTGGTGTCTGCTGACCCACTGGTGGATGGGGCTGGCTCCCAGGGCCGCTGACCATAGACCCCAAGGGTGTCCCATGGATGGTGCTATCCAGTTGTTGGGTGGGCTTGGGTCCCTGCAAGGCTGTCTGCATGGCTCAAGTTTTCCTGGTGCTGGTGTGTCTCACTGGTAGGTGGTGCCTATCCTGGGGTGGTTGGCTGTGGGACCCATGGTTGGTGCTGGCCCACTGATGGGCCGGTAAGCCCTTAATGCTAACAAGCTAGAAGGAGGACTCCACTATGCCTCTTTCTTGCATTGGCGTTCTTGGATAGAACAAGCTCACATAAATGGCTGCTGCCAGTGTCTATGACCTCAAAGGAAGTCCCAGTTGATTCCTGCTTCTCTGGGAGGTTCTTCCAGCATCAGCAAGTAGATCTGACCAGCTCTATTCAGATTACTTCCTCTGTACTAGGACTTGGAGTGATTTTGTACACACCATTTAAGAGAGGCGACTGTTTCCTACAGCCCTCCAGCTTTCCTATATACAAGCCCTGCTGACTTTCAAAGCTAGATGTTTTAGGGGCTGGCCTTCCTGGTGCAGGAGCCCCAGGCTGCAGAACCCAATGTGGGGCTCAGACCTCTTGCCCCTTGTGGGGAACCTCTGCAATTGTGATTACCATCCTCTTTGTGGGTTGCATACCCAGGGGCATGGATCTTGAGTATACTGTGTCTCTTCCCTTTCTACCCAACTTGTTGTGTTTATTTCTTTTTATCTTTAGTTGTGGAAAATATTTTCTGCTAGTCTTTAGGGCATTCTCATATGGTTGCTCTATAAATAGTTGTAATTTTTTTGTGCCCCTGGGAGAAGGTGAGCTCAGGATCTTCCTACTCTGCCATTTTGGCCACACATCTCAAGAAAATATTATTGATATCTGAAAAAAATCACATATGACAACCCAGTTATTTCACACACATCCAACAATATATTAAAATTCAGTAGATTTCAATTCAAACCTTACTGAATGGTTGTTTTACTTAGGCAAAATTCCATCAGTTATGGCAGTAAAAATATTGGTACCTGACTTTACATTATAAGTGATGCTGTCCTAAACATAATTTCATTTGTTTCTCCCAAAGGTCTTGGGAAAAGTGCATCATCTACATTTATATATGAAGAAAGTAAGGCTCAGAGACTTGGTCAGCCTCCCAGAGAGAGCAAATAGTAGGGCTAGGATTTGAACCCTAGGTTTTGGATTTAGTGTTTTCAGTATCTTCATTATCATCATCATCAGTGCAACAACCATACCAAAACTTTTTGAGTAGTTATCAAGCCTTTTATAGGTCCTAAGTACTTTGCTAAACAGTTTCCATTAATCCTTACCTATCTTTAAAAACAAAAAGATGTCATTTATTACATGCTAATTGTGTCTGGCATAGTGCCTGACACTTGACATATACACTTATTTAACCTTAACAATAACCCCACGCAACAGAAGGCAGACAAATAACTTCCCTAAAGTGTGTCTTAGATAAGGCAGATTATCAGTACTTTTATATCTGAGTCCTCGACCTAAGAGTGTTGTATGAAGAGATATGGTATATATCCCCTAGGCATGGCCCTTAAGGAGAAGAAGTCATTAGTAGCTGTGGAGCAGTGTTAGGTTGCAGAGACTATAGGGTCCCTGAACTGGGTGGAGAATGGAGCAACACTAACTATTTTTTTCTCATTCATGCTGAGAATCACTATAAACTATGGAACTCAGTTCTGAAAGCAGCAGTCAGTACTGAAACACCAGGGGATAGGAACTTCCTTGTTGAGGACTTTGATATTAACTCTAAGGAATGCAGTTGTAATGGAATTTTAAGCAACAGTACTAAAATAAAAGAAAATTCATGATGGGATGATTCTGATACAATTTAATCATTCTTGGGAGTGGGAAGGAGGTAAGTGCCTTCTACATTTATGGTTCATGAAGAATGCTGAGACACCTCATGGTAATTCATACGAATAATTGCAGACAGGTGATTCTTTAAAAGAACTTTATGAACATAAAGTGTGAGATAAAAAATTAACCCCCACAGAAGGAACACATATAAACAGTGCCTATATAGATGCATAAATCTTTAACAGAATACTAGCAAACTGAATCCAGCACATAAAAAGTATTATAGAATATGACCAAGTGGACTTTATTACAGGGATGCAAGGTTGAATTAACATCAAAAATATCGTTTAATGTAGTACACCACATCAGTAAAGGACAAAAATCAATAAATGCAAAAAAAAAAAGCTTTTGAAAGAATCTAACATTCTTTCATGATTAAAAAAATTCAAGGAACTAAGAGTAGAAGGGAACTTCTCAAACTTTTTTTAATCTATGGAAAAAAAATCCATTGTTAATATCACACCTAATGGTGAAAAAGACTCAGTACTTTTCCCTAAAATCAGGAACAAGACAAAGATATTCACCCTTGACACTTTCATCCAACATTGTACTGAAGGTTCTAGATAGAGCAATTAGGTTTAAAAAAAAAAAAAAGAAAGAAAGAAAAAGAAAAGCAACCAAATTAGGATGGAAGAAATAGAATTATCTATTTTTAGTTTCAAAGATGACACAATTTGCAGACAACATGATCTTGTATATGGAAAGTCCTAAGGAGTTCACTAAAAAGATATTAGAACAATAAAAGAATTCAGCAGAATTTCAAGGTACTATCAATATACAAAAATCACTTGTATTTATATATATCATATAAAACTGAACAACCTGAAAATAAAGTAAAAGTGATTCCATTTTTCATAGCATCAAAAATAATAAAATAGGAAAAAATTTAACAAAAGTAGTGCTATTCTTGAGCACTGAAAACTACAAAACTATTGAAAAAAATTAAAGAAGACCTAAATAAATGGAAAGACATTTGTGTTCATGGATTGCAAGACAATATTGTTATAATGGGAATACTCCCTGTAGTGGGCTAAATTGTGGCCCCCTCAAGAGACGTGTCCTCTTTCCAATTCCTGGAACCTCTGAATGTTACCTTAGTCAGAAAAGGAGTCTTTGCACTTATTATTAAAGATCTTGATAGATGTTCTTAGAAGAGTGAGGCAGAGGAGGCTTGATACAGATTGAAGAAGAGACAATGTGACCACAGAAGCAGAGATTGTTGTGATGTGGCCACCAGTCAAAGAATGCCAGTAGCCACCAGTAGCTGGAAGAGACAAAGAACAGATTATTCCTAGAGCCTCCAGAGAGAATGTGACCCTGCTGACGCCTTGTTTTAGAATTCTGGCTTTCAGAACTGAGAGAGAATTGATTTTTATACTTTCAAGCCACCACGTTTGTGGTGATTTGTTACAGCAGATACAGGAAATCAATACACACTACAAATTTATCTACAGATTCAGCACCATCCCTGTTAAAATCCCAGCTGACATTTTGGCAGAAATTGAGAAGCCGATTCTAAAGCTCATATGAAAATACAAGAGACCCAGAATAGTCAAAACAATCTTGAAAATAAAAGAGCAAAGTTTGAAGACTCATACTTCATGATTACTATAAACTTATAGTACTCAAGACAGTATGGTTCTAGCATAAGGATAGGGATATAGATCAGTGGAATAGAATTGGGAGTCCAGAAATAAACTCTTACATTTACAATCAATTGATTTTAGACAAAGTTTCCAAAATGTTTCAGTGGAGAAAGGATAGTCTTTTCAACAAATGGTGCTGGGACAGCTGAATATCTACATGTACAGTAATGCATTTGGACCACTACCTCACACCATACGTACAAAAATTAATTCAAAATGCATCATAGATTAAATGGAAGAGTTAAAACTTAACATCCTTTGAAGGAAACATAAGAGTAAATGTTTGTGACCCTGAGTTAGGTCATGGCTTCTTATATATGACACCAAGACTTCGGTGACAGAAAAAATGAATTGGGCTTCATCAAAATTAAAGACTTATGTGCTTCAAAGGACACCATCAGGAAAGTAAGAAAGACAACCTCCAGAATGGGAGAAAACATGTCTAATTCATACATTTAATAAGGTACTGGTATCCAGAACACATAAAGTACATTTATAACACAATAATACAAAGACAGCCTAATTAAAACATGGGCAAAGAATCTGACTTGAATTACCCCAAGGAATATATGCAAATGGGCAATAAGCACGTGAAAATGATGCTCAACATCACTAGTCATTAGAGAAATGCAAATCGAAACCACAGTAAGATACCACTTTATACTGATTATCATGTCTAGAATCAAAGGACAGACAGCAACAAGTGTTGGTGAGGATGTGGAGAAATTGGAATCCATATAAATTGCTGGTGGGAATGTAAAGTGGTGTAGCCACTGTGGAAAACAATTTATCAGTTCTCAAAAGTTAAATGGAGTTACCATATGATCCAGAAATTCCACTCCTAGGTATATACTCAAGAGAACTGAAAACATTTGTTTATTTAAAAACTTGTACATGAATGTTCATAACAACATTCTTCTTAATAGCCCTCAAATAGAAACAACCCAGATGACCGTGAGTTGACGAATAAACAAAATGTGGTATATCCTTACAGTGGAATATGTTATAATTTGGCCACAAAAATAGACGAACCTTTAAAACATTATGCCAAAGGAAAGAAACCCGTTCCAAAAGACCACATACTACACGATTTTATTTATATGAATTGTTCAGCATAGGCAGATCTATAAAGACAAAGTAAATTAGTGTTTGCTTAGGGCTACGGGGTGGGGTTGAAATTTGGGAGAAATGGGAAGTGAATCTGTATGAGGTTTCTTCTTAGAATTATGAAAATGTTCTAAAGTGGTGGTTATGGTTGCACAATTCTGTGAATATACTGAAAATCTTTGAGTTGTGCCATTTAAACAGTGAATTGTATGGTACATGAACTATATTGCAATGAAGTTGTTAAAAAATCAAACAATTGCAATATAACCAAAACCTAATAATAGCTCCTTCTAAGAAAAGCATCCTTGGTAGATTCTCTAACCTTTTTTCTTTTTGTGTAGAGTCCTCAAGGAAAAGGCTGCTGTAAAAAGAAAGATAGGGAGGGAGAGAAGAAGGAAGAAAGAAAAGAGGGAAGGAAGGAAGGAGCTACTGTTTTATTTGAATTTAGGTATAGAACCTCAAAAGTATATAGGTTATCATCATAAATTAGTGAAGCATTCAGAATTTTAAGACAGACCTATGAGTCAGATCTTCTTTCTCTATCAATCTTCATGTATATGTATATATTCCTTTGTGTGTGTGTATCTCTCTGTGTGTATTTTAAACAAAGTATTACATTAAGTAGTAATTAGGTACGACACACACTTTGGTTACAGTTTCTTGGTTCTCTGATGAAGTTTTTCTCTAACCATGGAATTGTTTCAGAGTTTGAGAAGAAGACTTAAGAATGCTTCCTCTTTCCTCACTTCCATTATATCTTGAGAGTTCATGATCAAGGATGTGTAAATATGGCTTGTCCTCCCTCACCCTATAGCACCCAAATGATGGACAGCCATGATGTCTAATTATAACTTTATCATTAACGTTAGGGCACTTTGTATGGGCTTATTCTGTTCTCTTACAGAGAAATTACAAAGTAAAAGTAAGTAAAAATTCTCATCACATTATGCAAGATGAAGACTAGAGAAGAGAAAATCTGTTTGATTTCCTTTTTTTATAACCTGTAGAAGTTATCTTGTTACATCAGAACAGTCTACCTTTTCCTGTACCATGCTCTCATAGGGTCAGTAAAGTAATTCCACAAGATTCATAGATGAAGGAAATATTGTTCATAGGATTGCCCACTGGTCCTTAAAGGAGCTACCTTTTCTGTTCCTAGGAATACTAACACCTAACAAGCTCAATTTCGTGCTTCGTTATACTGCTGAGAGTGTATTTTCAACATCAAGAACCTGGGGATCAGTCCCATGAATAAATCCTTGGTTAATCAGTGCTCTAAATCACATGTGCCCAGAGAAACCTGACTTTACCTCAAATTCTCTGCACTAGAATTACTGGCTTCCATATAAACATAGTTTCAACTTACAGTAGATTTGCTTCTGCTTCTTACTCTCTTTTTCATTGCCTCTATTCAGTACAAGCATATCACATGCTCACATGTTGGCATGTACACATATGTACAAAAGACAAATTCCTGATTTTCAGATATTTTTGACTACCAGATGTTGCTGTACTTGCCACAGACACTAATATCTTAAACCTAGAGAGAATATTGGCGACTGCACTAAAGCTACCAGACTATTAAGCTTGAGTGTCCACTGTCCTCCAAGAACCAGTCAGAAGTAGCCATCTGGCCTCTTATCTATATTTTCCTTTTCTAACTCCTTGAGTGTAAAGCAGCTCATGTTTCAGTGATTTAATAGCTCCTACAGCTGCTAGCCAGAACATCTGCACAAGTCCTCCCACCCCTACTAAACTTTAACCCTACCAGTTTTCCAGCACATTGATCCTGATATATTCTCTCTAACCATCTTCCCTTTCCTTTGTGCACTCCTGCATCTACCTAGCTCATGTTTATAATGTTGATCAATTCACTCCTGAATTCCCAAGCTTTCTGTCCTTTTGTTCTACCCTCAAAAGAAATAAGTGCTTGAGGAACCCAGTGATGTGTCATTTCTGGATCTGTACTCTTGTTAAAATTAAAAGTCTGATTTAGGAGATCCAGGGTGGGACTGAGGTTCTGTATTTTAACAAGTCCCCAGGGGAGGTCACAGAACACACTTTGAATCTCAAGGATGTAGATCAGCACTTTGGGAAAGATTCAAATAGGATAGGTAGGTACAGCTCTAACATCAGTCCCCTCTTCAGTTGGGCCTACATCACTGCCTAACTTCTGTTATTTCTGTGTAGAAACTCACCTTTCTAGCATTCTGCATATGTTCTCTAAAAGCTTCTCCACAATCCCTTTTCTGTCCCCAACTTTTTTTTTTTTGAGTCAGTCACTCTTCCTGTACCTCTGAAAAGAGTGGTCCTCAACCTGTTGCACCTTAGGATCACCTGGGAAAATTAAAAAAAATATTCCTCTATCACACTCCAGAACAAGAAAGTCAGCATATCCAAGATAGGTGTCATTTTAGAAACTCACCTGGTTATTCCAAAGTTGCAACCAGGTTTGAGATTCTCTGATCTAAAATGTAATCAACTACCATCTACCAAGTATTAAAATTGTGTGCAGCCACACTCATGCTTCAGTTCCTTCCTATCTAGTAAGGCCAGTTTCTCCATGTGTGCTCTTATTCATATTCTCTCCCACTTTCTCAGCAGTCATGCATTATTATTTCTTACACATTACTAGGTATCTGCCATCTTGAAATATGGAAACAAAACTTTTAATGTGTGAGCTATTAATGATTAGGAGTGAGATATTTTTTAAAATGTTGAAAATCACTTAAGAGATTAGACAGTTTTGTTTCTAGCTGATTGTGATCTTATAATGATTTCATTAAAGTTAAAAACAGAGTAACTTAATATTAAATTGAAAGTTGCATTTTTCAACTTTCAGTTTGGCACTGGGTAGATAAATTCTATGGGTTGGACATGTTTGTTTTCAGTGGTGTTGGCTAGTTCAGCCTAGTTCTCATTGTGTAGTGCCCATTGTAGCATTCTCTGTAGATAAGGACACATACTGTTTTTAGCACAATATTACATCCCACTCTTTGCGTTTACTGGAGGGGAGAGTAGGTTAGACACTTAGATTCAACTAACCATCTTTATAGAAGTCCTTTATGTTATGTAAAACAGTCTCATCGTGCGTAGGTTGGAGAATGTTCAGAAAAGAGCAATATTTATCTATTTTTATATAGAGAGAGAATTTCAGAAAACAGTATGCTATTTAAATTCCACCAGATATTTAGAGCTTTGTGCTATAGAACAGATATACAGGACTCTTTTTGAAGTTATTCATTTTTGGGTAAGGTATATAAGTGCCCAAGGGTGAGTATGCCTACATAAACAGAAAATATGCAGGGACTGGAGTTCTCTTTTAAAGTAGCTTTACCTTTCAGCAGCAGCTGGAATCTTTTTAATGTCAGAAGGAAGCATATCAGAAAAGAAGTTGGGTATTGCCATCCTGGGTTCTTGAAATAGAAGCTGTGCTGAACTGGCTAATAATTTTGCTACAGCAATTTAATGAAACTCAGGGGAAAGTAAAAACTTTCAGAGGAGACTCTCCAATACTAGGACTTCTCACAGTGGTAGCATATTCCCCGCTCCCCACAGGACACTGAATTCATGGTCTTGCTATTACAAAAATTTAAATTGCTTCTGATTTGAGAAGAACTTCTAATGAATTTAAGTGAACAATGAGGGGAGTCAGTGATAAGCCACCCACATGAGTTTTGGGCAAATGCCTGCTCTGAATAAATTCTTAATCAAGAATGAGTAACAATATCTTTCTTCCTACACGGAGCTTACTCAAAGTAATTGCAACACAAATGGAGATAGACATAGTATTCAAGTGGGGAAGAAGGGCATAATTTGAAAAGAAATGTTTTTTCCACAGGAAAATGGAGTAAATTTCAGAGTGAGTTTGTGCCCTTAAGAAAATGAACTGAAAATGTGTTTTATGAAGTGATATAATAGATGATATAACAAGAAAATAGTCTGAGATACAAAAAGGAGCAGACTTATAGAAGAGACTTGAAAATAGACAAGGAAGGAAATATCTAAGAGAAAACATAAAATAAATCACTGAATTAACAACTGCTTTAGAAACATTGGTAAACTCAAAATACAGATGATGAATGTAAGCTTATGATATGTTCACCAAACCCTGAGGAAAAACATAGACATTAAGTCTGAGAGACGGTTGATGAGTACTGTCACCAGAAGAATATGATGAGTTTGATTTTTGAATACCGAGTTTGTGATGTCTGTAGAATGCTTATGGTTGATCAGCCAGTAGGCAAAAGAATATGAGAGGAACTTTATATACTGTGAGTAGCTAAAGCAATCTTGAAAAGAAGAAGAAAGCTGGAGGCATCACATTTTCTGATTTCAAACTATATTACAAAACTATAATAATCGAAACAGTACCACACTGGCATATAAAAGAGAACACTGGCAAAAGACAGTAGAATGGTAGTTGCCAGGGGTTGGGGTTTGAGAGGAAGTGAAGAGATGTTGGACAAGGGCTATGAACTTTCAGATACAAGATGAATAAATTCTGAGAATCTAATGTACAACATGGTGACTATAGTTAATAATACTGTATTGTATACTTGAAATTTGTTAAGAGAGTAAATCTGACACAAAGATCAATGGAACAGAACAGAGAGGCCAGAAATAAACCCCCACATATATGGTCAACAAATCTTTGGCAAGCACACTAAGAACAGACAGTGAGGAAAGAATAATTATTGATAGTTTCTGCAGTAAATGGTGTTGGGAAAACTGGATATCTATATGCTAAAGAATGAAACTGGACTCCTATCTTATGCCACTCACAAAAATTAACCCAAAATGTATTAAAGACTTAAATGTAATATTCAAAACCATAAAACTCGTAGAAGAAAGCACAGGGAAAAGGCTCCTTGATGTTGATCTTGACGATGATTTTTTGGAAATTACATCAAAACACAGGTGACAAAAGGAAAAATAAACAAATGAAATGATAACAAATTAAAAAATCTTTACTGCAAAGGAAACATTCAAGAAAATGAAAAGAGAAACTATGGAATGGGAGAAAATATTTGCAAACCATGTATCATATAAGGAATTAATACCTAAAATATACAGTGAATACATATAACTCAGTATCAAAAAACCAAAAGTGATCTGATTTAAAAATGGGCAAAGACCTGAATAGATACTTTCCCAAAGAACACATACAAATGGCTAACAGGTACTACAAAAGATGCTCAACATCACCAATCATCAGGGAACTGCAAATCAAAATCACAGTGACTTATCACCTCACACCTACCTCAGGATGGCAACTTCCAAAAAAAATAAGAGATAATAAATGTTGGCAAGGATGTGGAAAAAAAGGATCCCTCTTACACTGTGGTTAAAAATATGAATTGGTGCAGCCACTGTGGAAAACAGTATGAAGTTTCCTCAAAAAATAAAAAATAGAACTACCACATGATCTAGCAATTTCACTTTTGGATATATATCCAAAGGAAATGAAATCAGTTGATATTTGTACTCCCAAGTTCACTGAGCATTATTCATAGTAGCCAAGGCATGGAAACAACCACATTTCTGCCAATGGATGAATGGATAGAGAAAATGTAATACACACACACACACACAAACATAAGAATATGATTCACGCTTACAAAGAAAGAAGTCCTGATATTCGAGACAATATGGGTGAATCTGGAGGGCATCATGCTAAGTAAAATAATCCAGACAAAGATAAACAAATACTGCATAGTAGCACTTATGTGGGATCTTAAAAAAAATGTGAATTAATGGCAAAAGAGAACAGAATGGTGGTTGCCAGGGGTTGGGGTTTGAGAGGAAATGTAGAGATGTAGGACAAGGGCTACAAACTTTCAGATACAAGATGAATAAATTCTGAGAATCTAATGTACAATATGGTGACTATAGTTAATACTGAATTGTATACTTGAAAGTTGTTGAGAGTAAATCTTTATTCTGACCACAGAAATAAAAAGGGTGACTATGTGAGGTGATGGATGTGTTAATTAACTTGATTATGGGAATCACTGCATAATACATATGTGTATCAACTCATCACGTCATACACTTTAAATATATATATATATACTATTATTTGTCAAATATACCTTAATAAACCTGAGGAAAAAGACAAAAAATATCCTTTTAAAATCTCAAAAGAAATAAAATGATTTGTGTCAAATAGATGAATGAAGAGAAGAGAGCTGAGCAAACCACAGAGAACCCATGATTTTGGTGGTAGACGTAGGAAGAGAAGCTGTTAAAAGAGAATGAAAGAGGCAGCCAGAGTTATAGTAGGAAATGTGAGGAGGAGATGCTATTGTAGAAGCCACAGGAATAAAACATTCCAAGAATAACAGCAGGTTTAGCAGTGTCAGATCCTGTGGAGAGTTCAAAAAAGATGAGAATTTTACAGAGGTCTTTGGATTGGCAAGAAAGAAGCCATTGGTGTATTCTATATGCTTGAAATTTGTGAGAAAGAGTTGGAAGCTCTGCACAGTAGTGAGTTGCTGCTTTCTATAGAAGAAGTCTGTTTTTTTCTTTTCTTGGTGAGACATCTAAATGTAAAATTTGAGGGGTGGGGGCAGAAAGAGAAGGATAGAAATTATTGCTTAAAAATGAACTCTAGCGTCTAGTAAACATGGAAAAATAAATTTAACATTTACTTGTAACAATTTTCTCATATTTCTATATATTTTATGTGGATTCTGTTCTTCTACCATCATGAAAATCTTTTGTGGTAAACATTTGGGTTGAGAAAACAGGCTCAGTTTGTCATTATTTGTTTAGGGAGAGGCAGAACTGAGACTTCAGTACTGTTTCCATTAGGTGATATTTTGTCCTGCCAATTTCCCAGAAAACAACAGGAGAAGTCAATGTGATGCTTTTACTGCAGCATATACGGAAAATGTAAGAAAAATGACACTGTTGACTTATTGTATGAAGAAGAAATGAAAACAGAAATAGTGATTTTTTAAATAGATATTTATTGGCGTATAAGTGCTTCGCAATACTGTGTTAGTTTCTGTTGCACAACAAAGAGAATCAGCCATATGCATACACATGTCCCCATATCCCCTCCCTCTTGAGCCTCCCTCCCACCCCCCCATCCCACCCCTCTAGGTCATCACAAAGCACCAAGCCCATCTCCCTGTGCTATGCGGCTGCTTCCCACCAGCCAACTATTTTACATTCGCTAGTGTATATATGTCGATACTACTCTCACTTTGCCCTCCCACCCCACGTCCTCAAGTCCATTTTCTATGTCTACCTCTTTATTCCTGCCCTGCAACTAGGCTCATCAATACCATTTTTTTTAGATTCCATATATATGTATTAGTCTACGGTATTTGTTTTTGTCTTTCTGACTTACTTCACTCTGTATGACAGACTCTAGGTCAATCCACCTTGCTACAAATAACTCAATTTCATTTCTTTTTATGGCTGAGTAATATCACATTGTATATATGTGACAGATCTTCTTCATCCATTCATCTGTTGATGGACATTTAGGTTGGTTCCATGTCCTGGCTATTGTAAATAGTGCTGCAATGAACATTGTGGTACATGTCTATTTTTGAATTATGGTTTTCTCAAAGTATATGCCCAGTAGTGGGATTGCTGGGTCATATGGTAGCTCTATTTTTAGTTTTTTAAGGAACCTCCATACTGTTCTCCATAGTGGCTGTATCAGTTTACATTCCCACCAACAGTGCAGGAGGGTTCCCTTTTCACCACACCCTTTCCAGCATTTATTGTTTCTAAAGATTTTGATAATGGCCATTCTGACCAGCTTGAGGTGATACCTCATTGTAGTTTTGATTTTCACTTTTCTAATAATTAGTGATGTTGAGCATCTTCATGTGCCTCTTGGCCATCTGTATGTCTTCCTTGGTGAAATGTCTATTTAGGTCTTCTGCCCATTTTTTAACTGGATTGTTTGTTTTTTTGATATTGAGCTCCATGAGCTATTTGTATATTTTGGAGATTAATCCTTTGTCATTTCATTTGAAAATATTTTCTCCCATTCTGAGGGTTGTCTTTCTGTCTTGTTTATGTTTCCTTTGCTGTGCAAAAGCAAATAGTGTTAGTATCTGTTGAAAGAAATTGTTGCATTTTTTCCTACTGTGGAAAGAAAAGGATGCTCACTCTCTTGCTGTCTTTTTCTATTTTTAGATCTCTCGCTTTGTCTCCCCTGCCCCCTTCCTTTCTGCCTCTCTCCTTCCTCCTACTACAGGCATATTCCATTCATAATATTAGATTTTCAATTTGTAAGTTAGCTAAAAACATTATGTAATTTTAAAAAATGGATATAAAAGAAGCAAATATGTAAATTATTTCTCTAGGTTTCAGATCAGACAAGGTGCTAACAAACTGGAGATGATGAAGAAAAGTGTCTACCAAATGCCTATTTGAGTGATCTAAAACTTTCATTATCAAATGGTGATCATGTTATATATCCCATTAACAAAATTTTGTTCTTAACAAAACCGATCAATAAACCAACAAATAACAGACAGACAAAACTGGAAGAACTTTTAGATATTTTATGTTTAAAAAGGATAAATTATAAGCTATTTTAAGGTATCTCAGTGTTATGGATACTACTTCACCAAATAATTCTGTCCATATTATTTTTTTTTCTGACAAGCAGATCATGATGAAGGTGTTTTGAGATGTGGTTTTTGTTTGCGTGGTTGACTCACTAGCTTCTTTTTGACAAATTTGTCAAATCTGTGATTAAATGTGGGCTTCAGGGAAATTGTAAATTGCTATAGCTCTTGGGTCTTAAAAGAAACCTGCAAGTAGTTGAACTGAAGAATGTAAACTCCAGGAATGTTGTATATCTGCTTTAACACATCTGGTTCACTATTTTTTCAACAATCATGTTTGTGAACTAATTTAATATCATGTTATTTGTGACAATTTTTCCCCTGGTGAATAACTAAAACAATAATGTAGTCATTAGTAAAGTGAATGTGTTGATTTATCAAATCTTTGTAGCCATAGTGTGTTATACAACAACAGTACTATTAAGTGTTGTTGTAGAATAAAAGTGATCAGAACAAAAAAATAAAAATGCCAATTTGATAAAATCATTTCTGGGACCAACATATACCAATAACCAGCTTACTCAGCATGATGGAATATACTTTCTGATTTTAAGCTATTCTTTCTTGTATTACTCCTAAAGTAATAAATTCATGTGATTTTTTAAACAGGCTTAGACACATAAAAAGGTTGAGCTCCCAACCTATCTTGAAGTTAGGAAGAAGTTGGAAATCACATCTATTTGACATCATTATAAGTCCAGGGCCTTTACAGTATGACAGGCATTGTATAATTCTCCAAAATTACCCAGCTCTGCAGTTAAGAGTTAACGCTTAAATCTAAAACGCTCCTAAAACTTAATTTTACATTCTCTTTATAGTAGGCAGGAAGGAGTAGACCAATGTCTGGATATAGAATCTCAGGATTCTATAGAAGACATTCCCACATCGGGTAGGATCATGAAGTATGTATGGTTCTAATGCTGTTTTGGTTTTGCACATAATATCCAGTAAGACACTAGTGATAACAGATTACATGTCGGAATTCAACCTAAGAGAACCATTAGGATTTTTAACAAGGAACTGGCTAAAGCAATTGTGGATGCTGGCTAAGCAAAAATGGAATCTATAGGGGAGGCAGTCAGGAAAGGAAGATGATGAGCAAGCAGGCTAGAACTCCAAAAGCATAAGCTGAAGCTTGGAGTCTCCATGAATCCTAAGGTCTGTGAACAAGTGTGTATGAATTACAAGTTGGACAACTACTTTTCAAATACTTCATCTTTCCTACTTATAGATTTTATTATGTTTTCCTTAATAAATTCTGAGTGAAACTTGTTGCAATACATAGGCTTTAAAATGCATTGTTGGTATATTATGGCTACATTGGAAATGCAGCAAATAAATTTGTGAAATTAGACATTTGGCATAAAGGACATGTATGCTGGCTCCCACAAGAATGTGACTCTGTGCATCTACTATATTGGGTGTAACTATTGCCTTCTGGGTCAATAGTGGATGGTCCTAAAGAAAGGTCATTGAAATCTTTGAGAAAGTAGGCAGCAGGGGGTGGTGGGCAAATTTGTACTGTGAGTAGGAAAATTATAATGTAACATTAAAGTGAGTATGGGAAAAGAACTCAGGGTTTCTGCTTCCTTGGCTTATTTCTATTCCCTATCCCAATGCTAAAGGAAGCACGTCAATTCTGAACTAGTATACTATGAGTTAAGATATTAGAATGCTTTCAAAACTACAAAGTGTTAAAAAGGACTAATATTTAAAATTAGGAAAAGAGAGGCTGTGATTTTCAAAGAAAAAAAAGACCTATTTGGAGGTTGAAAGAAAAGTCACACTTAAATACTTAAGCTTTAACTTTCCATCAGTTTAAAGAGATAGACATTTTTATTAGCATTTGGAAAGTGTGTTGAAAATAGTTAAAAGTGGATGATCCCAGGACAGTATCAGATGTGAATAGTCCAAAAGCATTTCTGCCAGAGTATTAGAAGCTAAATAGAGATTGCACATTTGTGTAGCCCAGTCAAATTTATAAAGGAAATGTTTTATATGAGTATTTCTGCTTTGAAGCTAAAAAATATGTATTTTGAAATTAAAAATTTAAGCCCACATTAAGAAATATTTGTATTAACTATGTTTTAGTAATTTTATGTACAATATTAGGATTAAAGAGAAGTTTAGATGGATGTATCCATAAGCAGATTACCAGGATGTTAAGTGGGGTCTAAAAGATGATTTATGGAGTCTATTCATATGCAAAGTCATGACTCATTTACTAGTACAAATGATTCACATGTTATTTCAAATCCTACTTTTAGAGTTTCAGTAAAGCAGTAAGATAAGTTTTGATATGTTCTTGAATGAGATGGCCTGAAACCTTTTGAACATAATACAGGGGTGCTTTAAAATCAGTGTTTTTCACCTATGTTTATGTGCTTCTATAGGAGATTAATTACATTTGTTACTTAACCCTTAAAGAGGAAGAATATCTGGTTGCAATAATGGCTAAGACATAACGTTTCCAAAGAAAGTAATCATTCATATATTAGTTAAAGGAGCTTTGAAAAGTCCCTGTATGAATTCAATTAAACTTGATAATTTTTTATTTCATGCCTATTATTTACCAGGCAGCATTCTAAACTCTGGAAATTAAAGATGATTACCATTTAGACATTTTAAAGAGTTCTTTGTCAAATAGGGAAGGTAAGCACGAAACTGAAAAAATTGCAATGTAGTGTGGTAAATCCTCTAACAAAGACATTGATAAGCTACAGCATTCAAGAGGAGTAAACTGAGATGGGCAGGAAAGAAGATTTGAATAGGGAGGCATGTTCATAATAGAAATGTTCCAGCCTTACATACTCATTGTTGATGGGTCCTGTGTGTGCTGCAAGGAATGAAATAGCAATGATTTTTTCCTGCATTTCAGTTTGGTTAACACATGTGACCTTGTTTTCCTTGATAGAAATAAAAATGTTTGTTTTATCCATGAGCAACTTGTACCTTGGAGTTAAAGTTAAGGCTAACTTTATCTTTATTCCATTTATGAAAATCTGTATCTACTTAGTAATAGCATCGACTGTTAAACAGTGACCTCTTATATGTGATAGATTTCTTGACCTTCTTGTCCCAGCTAAGCAGTGAAATGATGCTTATCATATGAAATAGAAATAATAGCCATAATATATAATATTTATCATGTGCTTATTTTGTGTGAGGCTCTTTGCAATTCACTTTTTATGTTGCCTTATTTCCTCCCCATAAGAATTCTTCAAAGTAGATAAAAATGTTATTTCCATTTCCCAGATGAGGAAACAGAAGTAGAATGGTTATTAAATTTATCTAAAGCCTCACACTTAAGAAGTGATGTCATTGGGATTGAAGCTCAGGTTTACCTGTTAACAAGGCCTGTGTCCTTAGCCACTTTACTAGATTTAATATAAATGAACTCTGAAGCAGAAGACGAAGTATGGACAAAAAGGAAAACTTTAACATAAAGTCTTGTGAAAATGACTGTACTACCCAAAGCAATCTACAGATTCAGTGCAATCCCAATCAAACTACCAATGGCATTTTTCACAGAACTAGAACAAAAAAATTCACAATTTGTATGGAAACACAAAAGACCCCGAAGAGCCAAAGCAATCTTGAGAAAGAAAAATGGAGCTGGAAGAATCAGGATCCCTGACTTCAGACTATACTACAAAGCTACATTAAGCAAGACAGTATGGTCCTGGCACAAAAACAGAAATATAGACCAGTGGAACAGGATAGAAAGCCCAGAGATTAACCCACACACAAATGGTCACCTTATCTTTGATAAAGGAGGCAAGAATATACAATGGAGAAGAGACAGCCTCTTCAATAAGTGGTGCTGGGAAAACTGGACAGCTACATGTAAAAGAATGAAATTACAACACTCCCTAACACCATACACAAAAATAAACCCAAAATGGATTGAAGTCCTAACTGTAAGGCCATACACTATGAACCTCTTAGAGGAAAACATAGGCGGAACACTCTATGACATAAATCACAGCAAGATCCTTTTTGACCCACCTCCTAGAGAAATGGAAATAAAAAAAAAAATAAACAAATGGAACCTAATGAAACTTAAAAACTTTTACACAGGAAAGGAAACCATAAATAAGACGAAAAGATGAAAACCCTCAGAATGGGAGAAAATATTTGCAAATGAAGCAACTAACAAAGGATTAATCTCCAAAATATACAAGCAGCTCATGCAGCTCAATATCAAAAAAACAATCCAGTCAAAAAATGGGCAGAAGACCTAAATAGACATTTCTCCAAAGAAGATATACAGATTGCCAACAAACACATGAAAGGATGCTCAACATCTCTAATCATTAGAGAAATGCAAATCAAACTACAATAAGGTATCACCTCACACGGGTCAGAATGGCCATCATCAAAAAATCTAGAAACAATAAATGCTGGAGAGGGTGTGGAGAAAAGGGAATCCTCTTGCACTGTTGGTGGGAATGTAAATTGATACAGCCACTATGGAGAACAGTATGGAGATTCCTTAAAAAACTAAAAATAGAACTACCATATGACCCAGCAATCCCACTACTGGGCATATGCCCTGAGAAAACCATAATTCAAAAAGGGTCACATACCACAATGTTTACTGCAGCTCTATTTACAATAGCCAGGACATGGAAATGACCTAAATGTCTATCAACAGGTGAATGGATAAAGAAGATGTGGCACATATATACAATAGAATATTACTCAGCCATAAAAAGAAACAAAATTGAGTTATTTATAGTGAGGTGGATGGACCTAGAGACTGTCATACAGAGTGAAGTAAGTCAGAAAGAGAAAAACAAGTACTGTATGCTAACACATATATATGATATCTAAAAAAAAAAAGGTTCTGAACGACCTAGGGGCAGGACAGGAATGAAGATGCAGCCGTAGAGAATGGACTTGAGGACATGGGGAGGGGGAAGGGGAAGCTGGGACAAAGTGAGAGAGTGGCATGGACATATATACACTACCAAATGTAAAATAGATAGCTAGTGGGAAGCAGCTGCATAGCACGGGGAGATCATCTCGGTGCTTTGTGACCACTTAGAGGGGTGGGGTAGAGAGAGTGGGAGGGAGATACAAGAGAGAAGAGATATGGGGAAATATGTATACATATAGCTGGTTCACTTTGTTATACAACAGCAGCTAACACAATATTGTAAAGCAATTATACTCCAATAAAGATGTTAAAAAAAATATGTAAAGTCTCTAATTTAACAAGACTCATGGAATTAAAAAAATAAGAATGAAAAAAAGCCAAAAAACTTGAATTTCAAAGAAAATGCTTCTCTCCCCCCAAAACATTCCCTTGTATTTATATTGTATTTTCTTTGTTTAGCTTTTTAGAACTTTATGTAATTGCCATTGATTCTCCCATTATCTGTGTCATATGAGGACATAGGGAGTATTGTTTTTAGTGGCCCATAGATTGAAAAGCACTTTTCAAATTTCTCTAAATGGAGAGAAAACCAAGACTTAGTTCTAATATTCTTGGCTTTGGTCCACATTTATTTCCATTATTCTATTTTCAGAAGAAAATTCTAAACAATATTTGTCATCTCTCTAACCCATTGTGATGACAAATTGGTTTGGAGAAAAATATTTATTCTGTATTCTAATACATTTGGATAAGAAAGATAAGCTAAACATTTCTCTATAATGGTATTAATATTTAAATTGAATTTCATGTCATTTCATCAAAATTTTAACTGAAGTAAAAATAGATGTTTTTATGCCCTTAGCATTATTTTGCCTTTTGTACCTTTTTTTCTTTACTTATATTGAAAATGCTCAAAGCCTCCTCTGGTTTAGTCTTCTGCATTCAGTCAGTTAGATGGTGTTCCTGTTTTGCAGATAAAACCACCGAGGACCTAGAGGTGGAGAAATTTTGCCAAGGTCCTACAACTTGCCAAGTAGTCATGGGGCTTTATCATCAGTCTGCATTTTCCAAAGTTCCAGGAAGCCATTTCCCCACAGAAAATTAAGTTAAAATGTAGAAAACACTCTGGCTTTATGTAATATGATTTTTACAAAGAAAATACACATTTCTTTCCAATACTATACAGAGAAATTGTTCTATAACAATTAATTTTAACTAGCACTAAATTTGAAAATAATTGTTAGCTCCACTTCTAGGAGGAATATCACATTGATTTTTTGTAAAAACTGGCATTTAGCACTCTTCATACTAGACTGTATGACATATTATCAAGCAGCTCAACCTCAGCTGTGGATAAAGTGGGGTTCTTTTCCTGTGGATTTTGGCAAAGTCAAATTCTGTCTGTAAGGTTTGTTTCTTCTATTCATGAGACACAACACTGCTGCTGTATAAATTGTTTACTATATAACCCTCTGAACTGACTATAAAAGTAATTGTATACTGGGCAACCAAATATAATTTTTGGAAAAACAAATACAGAATGGGCCCTGGAGGGATAAAACTTTAGTGGACTATACCCAGGATGTTTTGAATGATGGAGACTGGGGATGTAGTGGACATCTGTTGTTTTTGCCTGATTAGTATCCACTCTCTGGTTTTCTCATAACAACAACTTGATTTTCTTTGGGGAACTATCTTACTCAGTTCTGACTCAAATCCAAGTCAGACCTTCCAAACCTTTTTAATGTGCATTTTCCCTGGGGATTTTTTGGGGAAACTGTTGGAAAACGAAAGCTGTCCTTCTGCTGGGGTGGCTGATCTAGATGGATGAAAGCCTGGCCGTCATTCTACGACATGTGGAGACCATTCTGAGAAAGAAGTCAACACAGAGGCAAGCTGAACCAAGAGATGGAAAGAGAAAGGTTTCTGACATCAGTGGATGCACTGGTTCATCCATGCTTGAAGCCAGTTCACGTGTTGGCTAAAATTCCTTTGTGCTTAAGCCAGATAAAGTTGGGTTTCTCTACTTGATGATAGAATTCTATTTCATGTAAAACTTCATGGGGGTGACTATGGTGATTCCAGATAATTTACCGATTTTAGAGCAAGTAGCTTTCGGTTCTAGGTAACGATGGAAACGTCAGTGTTCATCAGCCTAATTCTGGAAAATATCCTGCCTCATTAACTGTGGAATTCTTTGTACTGGAGTGGGCTTAGAGACAGTGTCAGATATCCAGACACAGAAGGTAGGTTTCAGTTTCTGTGGCAAGGGTAAAGGCCCTCTATTCCCCAAACTACCCCATCTATTCATTAGTCTTTGCACTTTAAAATTATTTGGACCTTCATAATTTAAGAAAATATTCAATGTGCAGAGATAGTGCACTGACTTAAATCATACATGACAAATAGGATGTCAGCTACCTTACTATTTGTAATACTTTTTCATGTGTATTATCTGCACAAGCCCACACCATAACCTGGTGAGGGGAGTCTTACCTACCTTTCATGGGTTAGGCATCTAAGAAGTCAAATGATTTCTTCAAGTTTATGTTGCTAATAAAATTCATTTTCTGACTATTTAAGATTCCTCCTCCCCACCCTCACCCCCCATTATAAGAAACCTGACACAAGCATGGCTACTGGGATTAGAGGAGAAGCTTTGGGCAATGAATTCTTGATTTTGTAGGAAATCGATGCCTCGAAATGAGGAAAGCTCTTAGAAAGCAAGGCTGAGTATTGCAAAGACAGCATTATCAATTTCCTAAACTTACCAGGACCAGCCATGACCCAAATGGATTTCTGAGGGTGAGGATTTAGGATATGTGGGGTTAGAATTTAAATGTCTATATAAGTTCTCTTTTAGACGGCTATCAAGCCATCCTTCAGCTTTCAAGATAATTATTATACTTCTTACAGTCATGTGAAATCTTTCTGTTTACATTTTCTAGACTCTAGAGTTGAGAAATTTTGTCCTTTACAATGCCTTTTAATAACTGTAGAAATAGGAAAAATCAAATCATATTTGTTGAAATTTTATGAGCTTCTCAGAGACAATTTTCTGATGTGTACTCCACTCCAAAATCAGGATCTGTTTGTGACAGGGAAGGAACATAATGGCAACAACGTCGTGCCTTTTATGTAGGATGATTATAATAATTAGTGCCAGTCAACAGAGATAGCTCTCCTGGGGGAGAAGCTCTTGGAGATTCTGTTGCCTGAGAATTTGTACTAGCAAATTTAGGTCTCTGTAAAATGAAATGCACCTGTGTTAGGTATATGCAGGTATTTTCACATCGATCATAGTATGGTAGCTACTGTTACTCCATCTGCAGCATATGCCCCGTGTGGTTTTCCTCAATTAGACAAAGTTGGAACACAAGGGAGAGATAATAGTGAATGAAAATGTCTTCCACATTTCCTTTCAGGTAACATTTAGGTATTTTGCAGTATTACTTTGATGATCGTGTACAGTATAACTTCTGAGAGACTTTAAAATGATCCATTTGTGGCTCATAATAAATTTGGGTGAAATTTTACTGTCATTCTTCCCAATAGAATGCAGTTAAGAATATGCTTGAAAATGTGCAGGTACTTTGAAAAGCAGGAAATAAGTTTCCTGTTTAGATAGAAACTTATGATGAGGTTGGGAATTTGAATAGGTTAGTGGGAAAGGTGTGGGATCATTTTATATCTATTTAGTCTCATATTAAGCTCCATTTTAAATCTTTGTAAGATGGCTCATTGATCTGCAGTGGGGTTGAATGGGAGTTATTTTTTATATATATAAGAAAAAAAAGACCTAAAATAAAATTCGGAGTTTTAGAAGCAGCAAATCAGAATTTGAGACCCATTATGGCAATCATTAGCTGGGTAAACAGGGCCAAAATAGGTTATTCTTTGAGGACCAACCTTTACATCTACAAACCGAGGGGGTACAAATAGATGATCTTTCAAATTCCTTCCAACGTGAATATCTATATTTCTATGAGTAAAAGAAGGAAGAGGCGACTTGTCAATCATAGTTTATAAAGGACCTATAGGAATAGAGTGCAAGACCAGAGGAATGAGTGACTTTTTTTCTTTCATTGTTATTGCGGAAGCATTTGGGAGATTTTAACTCCCACACTGTGTTTTTAATAGATGAGCTAGATGTATGTTATCTATTTATAAAAAGTCATGATGATGTCTTAAACCACCAATAAACAAACTACGTTTAAAGGTTAATAATAATGACCTAATTTTACTGAGTGCTTAGCGTATTCCAGACCTGTCTAGGTGCTTTGCTGCATTATCACATTTACTATCACAACAAATCTATGAGATTAAAAAAAAAAATTTTTTTTTTGCAGTACACGGGTTTCTCACTGTTGTGGCCTCTCCCGTTGCGGAGCACAGGCTCTGGACGCGCAGGCTCAGTGGCCATGGCTCACGGGCCCAGCCGCTCCGCGGCATGTGGGATCTTCCCAGACCGGGGCACGAACCCGTGTCCCCTGCATCGGCAGGCAGACTCTCAACCACTCTGCCACCAGGGAAGCCCAAGATACAGCAACTATTAATGCCCCCATGGACTTGGACAAAAATATGAAAGAAAAAGTATTCATGACTCTCTCCTACCCCTTGCCTTGTTAGGAGGAAGATCTTTTTGTTTCTTTGTTTTTTGTTTCGTTTAGGCATCATCTAGCTTAAAATGCAAACAAAACCAAAAACAAGAAAGGTGGTAGACTGAGTCATATTTAAGGACTTTTCTCCTGGACAAGATGGCTTAGTTTATACCCAGGTGCAATAGAAACTTCAAACCCATAGCCATGGCAGATAAAATATAAAAAGATAAAACATAACTGATGAGTCAAGCAAATATCTCCACGGATTAGAAACAGAACAGAATCACAGAGAGTTGAATAGGCAGAAGCTACAGGCTTGTTGGGATCCGAGTCCAAAAAATTAGGTGAGAAACCAGCTCGTTCAGGGAAAATAACATAAAAAGAGCTCTTTGTGAGACTACAGACAAAAACAGTTTCACTGATGAAAGTCAGGGGTTGAATGACTCCTACTGCCCTGATTTGAGTTTCCAGCCTCATCATAACTGAGGAATAAGAAATGGTGACTCAAGGGGCTTCCCGGGGCTTCCCTGGTGGCACAGTGGTTGAGAGTCCGCCTGCCGATGCAGGGGACACGGGTTCGTGCCCCGGTCTGGGAAGATCCCACATGCCGTGGAGTGGCTGGGCCCATGAGCCATGGCCGCTGAGCCTGCACGTCCAGAGCCTGTGCTCCACAATGGGAGAGGCCACAACAGTGAGAGGCCCGCGTACTGCAAAAAAAAAAAAGAAATGGTGACTCAAAAAGTTGTCAACCTGTTGCCTGGGGCTGCAGCTTGATAGGCAGTCATGGACCTGCTTATCACCCTGCAACTAGGCACTAATTACAACCCTTCCCCCTCCACCCCCAGCAGCCAGATCTAAGATATTCCATACACTTTTGTGGAAAAGGAAATCTATAATGCTATTATAAGATAAAATTGCAAAACTGACTTAGAGGACCATGTGAGTAGAGAAAAAGAGACAGAGGTAAAACTAAGCCAAAAAATATAAAAGACAAATGACAATAACTTAAATTTAAAATGAATCTTCACTCCAGATTTCAAAATGCATAAATATATCCAATAAGAATTACTAATAAAATGAACAACTAGTAATGGAATTTATTCCAGATGAAAGTAATTTTATAGAAAATATGGCCAAATATTTCAAATAAGTATGTTTAGAAAACTCACAAAGGTAAATATTAATTTTACTTAGATAAAAAAGACAAAACAGGCATATAGACACATATATACACATATACACATATGGGAAAGTATAATAACTTTGACTTCATTGAATTATTCTGCATGGAGAAATAGGAGCTATAAACAAATTAAAAGAAGAACAACAAAAAAACACAGATGGGTGGCTTCCCTGGTGGCACAGTGTTTGAGAGTCTGCCTGCTGATGCAGGGGACACGGGTTCATGCCCCGGTCCGGGAAGATCCCACATGCCGTGGAGCGGCTGGGCCCGTGAGCCATGGCCATTGAGCCTGCGTGTCCGGAGCCTGTGCTCCGCAACAGGAGAGGCCACAGCAGTGAGAGGCCCGCGTACCACAAAAAAAAAAAACACAGATGGGAGAAGATATTTGTAATACATTGAGAGGAAAAAATAGTATTCCCAACATATAAACAACTTCTAAAATTTTTTTTTAAATGACGAACACCTTGATAGAAAATAAACATTTATATAAACAGATATCTTATAAAAGAGGGGAAGTAAATGCCAATAAACATTACCAAGGTTCAGCCTAATGGGGATCAGGGAAATTTGAAATAAAACAACAATAAAATATGATTTTGACTAAATTCTGTCAGAAACTTGAAAACATGACTATATTAACTATCGTTGAAGATGTGGAGAACTGAGGACTCTCAAACATTGCTGTTGCCTGTGTAAATAAGTCCACTCCTTTTGTAGAGCAGCATTTAGAAGAGTTGAAAATCTGCATATGCTAAATCCCCACAACTTCACTTTGTAGAGAAATTCTTGCACAATTATAAGGACACATAACAACCTTGGCAGCTGTAGCATCAATAGTAACAGTAGCACCTACAGTTGGAAGTAAAATAAATCTGTGCTTTTCAAATTTTCATTCACATACAAACTATAAGGTCTCCTTTTAAAGTGTATATTCTGATACAGTGGTCTAGGGTGAGCCTTGATAATCTACGTTCCTCACAAGCTCCCAGCTGATGTGGATGCTGATGCTGATGCTGCTTATCCCTGGACTGTACTTTGATGATAGGTCACATTTGAGGGCTTAGACATGCGGGGCATGGTTCTAAAACTCATTAGATCAATGAGAATGCTCATTGCAGCAAGTTTTATAATACAGAAAAGATGGAAATAACTTCTGTGCACATCACCAGAGGAAAGAATAATTTTTAGTTTATGAATACAGTGAAATGTGATCCAGTACTTAAGATGACTAAATTGTTGAAGGAAATGAACAAGTTGTAGAATGAACATACCATTTATAGTTGAAAAGTACACAAAGCAATGCTATGTGTTATTTGTTAATACATACATAGACAACAGTAGCTTATAAAATTTCATAGGGATAACAATCCCTGTATTTAGATAGTGGTTAGTCCTGAGGGGAGGTGGGGAATATGAGGAAAAGATGGGGACAGGGAGAGTTAGACAGGGGGCTTTGTACCTTTAATGCCTTATTTTTTGAAAAAAATATATGAAGCAATTATTATAGATTATTACATGAGCTTAAGGTATTCACTAAATTAATCTTTAAATGTTTCTGTATGTTTATTTCTAAAGAAAGTAGAAGAAAGGATCAAAGGTAAGAAGGGAGGGGTTTCCGATGAAAGAAGACCAGTCAGGGCTGGAGATTCCAACCAAGAAAGGGGAGGTTTAGTGGAAGTTATTTCTGGGGTGAGCAGGATTTGAGGAAAAACATGAGGAAAGATAAATTTTTAAGGTTTCCCTTCTGTGTTACACAACGTCACACCTTACCTCAGTAAATACTTAGAGCAGAGACACCCACAGATGAAAAATGTGATATAATTTATGTCTGTCAAAAGTTTATCAGACCTAAAATATCTAAAGATTCAGACTGTAAAATTATTTTCTATAGAATAAACAAAAAGATTTTCTGTGGCATGAACAAAAACTTTTCACAATTTTCAAGTATAGTAGCTCTAGTAGATTGAAGACGAAACTTTTAAAAAAGTGCTACTTTTACATATTTAATGGAGAAGTTGAGAATAATTACCTCCAGTGGTTATGTAAGCTGAAGATCTGTAAAGATTAAATATAGTCATGTTTAATATATTTTGTTCATAGTTGACACAAAAGGCAGTAACCATGGCTTCTCACAAACTTCTCTTAGCCCTCCAATCAAAGATTAGACCCCATGTGGCACTTCTTACTGTCTGATGGGTGTTCAGAAGGTTCTAGGCAACCCATTTAATATTAATGTGTACAATCTATAAATATATATGAGAGGTTTTTTCCTTTTGTATACTTTTCTTGCTATATTGATCTTAGCTTTTTTAAACTCGAATCTTTATCTAGAACAGACACGTGTGTGTACCTTACGTTTACAAGCCCTTTATGTACCTTCCTCTCATTTAGTTGATCCCTAAAAACTGTTATAAGGTAGTACATTACTTGATCATTGCACCAGAATTTCAGTGACACCAAGTCTCAATACTAGTCATAGAATGATCGTTGAGTGTAATTGTGAAGCTAGAGCAGGCCTGAACATGGACATATCTGAGATATGAGTATATTAGGGTTCTCCAGAGAAAAAGAACCAATAGGAGTTATGTATGTATATTTATAATATATATAATACATATGTATGTATATATATGTGTGTATATAGATCATTATTTTGATTTTAGAGGCTCACGTGATTTTAGAGGATGAGAAGTCCCACAAGGAAAGTGGGTGTTCTAATTTAGTCTGAGTCCATTGGAGGAGAAAATGAGATGAGGTACTCCAGCTCAAGCACTGAGGCAGAACAAAGGGGTGAATTCCTCCTTTCTCTGCCTTTTGTTCTAATCAGGCCCTCAAGGTACCCACCTATACTGGGGAGGGCAATCTATTTTACTGAGTCTACTGATTCAAATGCTAATCTTATCCACAAACACCCTCACAGACACATCCAGATGTAATGTTTAATCAGGGCACCCTACGGCCAGTCAAATTGACACAAAAAATAATGATTACAGTGAGTATTCTAGGTCCTACCACGTGACAGTGAAGTGGAGAGGGAATCAGCAGAGTTGAGAAATGAGGAATATAAATAGGAGAGTAGTGAGAAGCAATGCACTTGGAAAAGAGAGAGCCACAAATAAGAACATTACATTGCTGATTTTTTAAAACTAAATATGTAATTGGGATTAGCCTAGATAAAATTTTGAAGAATGCGAAGATTGTCTTCACTATCCTTCTAGCTCAGTTAACTGTTTTTTTTCTTAATTCCTTCCAACACCTATTCCAGACAACCAAAGCTCTGAATTATTTCTGACCACCTAGTGGCTTCTTCCTACTCTCCACGTCCCCACCCAGGGGATATTTCATTCAGGTTTCCCTTTTAATTTATGAACCATATTCTTGAATTTTCCTTGAAAATGCCCCATAACGAATAAGATATCTTTTTTAAAAAAATTGTTCCAGAGCCCTCCCCAACACCTGATTGATTCTGACACCCAAATCCAATGTGGAGGAGTTCTCCCCACCACCAAGCAATGTTCTGACAACAGCTGGATGTCCTACAATTCAACTCAATTCTAACGGCATCTACCCAGAGATAGCATCAGATCCCTCAGGTTAAGGGCTCAGTCCTACAAGACTGCCCCCACTTCAGATGCCAGTCACAAGTCCAGGTTGTTACCTGTGCTTCTGACCAACTGGCTATAAATCAAAGGTTCACACGACCCCTTCCTTGGGTTCAATTAATTTGCTTGAGTGGCTCACAGAACTCAGGAAACCTGTTTATTCACTGGATTACTCATTTATTACAAAGCATATTAAAGGATATGAATCAACAACCAGATAGAGATATGTAGGGTGAGGTCCTGAACACAGGGGCTTCTGTCCAGTGGAGTTTAGGGTGCAGCATGGTGGCACATTGGGAGCATTCTGGTTCCCAAAACTGAAAGCTCCCCCGACCCCTTCCTTTGGGCCTTTTATGGAGGCTTCATTACATAGGCATGATTGATTGACCTCCAGCCCTCTTGCCTCCCAGGAAATCAGTGAGTGGAATTGAAAGTTACAGCTTCTATTTTATTGTTGATTTCTATTTATGATTGGCTTCCCCTCCCCCTCATCTTTCAGGGATCTCCAAAAGTCACCTCATAACATAAAATCAGTTTTGGTGGAAAAAGGCTTCCTATGTATAACATGGCACATATTTCACCTTTATGGCTCTGAAGTGATTTCAGGAACTGAGGACAAGAGACCAGATATTATGACAAAAATGATCTCATTGCTCTTATTGCTCAGGACATTCCAAGGTTTTTGGGAACTGAGAGTCAAGAACTTTGGATGAAGTCAAATGTATATGACAAATATATATTTGATTATCTGAATGACCAAATATATATTTTTCATAATTCACAATATTGCACTGATTATGAGCACAAGCAAACCAATGGACCAGCAAGGCCAAGTGCAATGTCTTGCTGGCTAGCGCTCACTAGAACTTGGGCCAAGTGCTTCATCTCTTGAAACTCAGAGTAGTTTCCTCATTTTAAAAACAATCCTGTGATGCTATTGAATGCTAATCTGTATATGGAGTACAAGCATTTTATATTTAATCATTATGACAACCTATGAGATAGGTAGTTATTATCTACACTGTAAGGTAAGGAAACTGATGCTTAGAAAAATCAAAGTGACTTATCCAAGGTCACAGAACTTGTAAATGGCAGAGCTGTCTGAATCCAAACCCTGTCCTCTTAACTTTCCCATTCTATACTGTCTGCATTTCTCTATTCCACAAGGAAAAATGTTTTTTAACATGTTTTCACGAATCAATATGACTAAGGGAAGTTAAAAGAGATTATCTTCAAATAATTTGGGGAAATATGGATTTAAAGAAAATTAAGCTAAGAGACTTCTCAAATCCTTTACTATAGTAATATATATTGTTTACACCAGGAAGAAAATATTATGCATGGTATTCCCAAACTCATTTTGACCATAGAATCTTTTTTTCTGAAAATCACATGGGGCTTGTGTTCTATGAAATGCACTTTATGAATCACTACACTGGAAAATTCCTACAGTTTGGTCTAGCCTTCCATTCTACACTCTGAGTTTCAGTGTTAGTGGGCCAAAGAAGCTGACTCTGTCCCACTTCTCAGATGACAATTGCATTTTAGTAAGCAAGCAAAAACTAAATATGTATATCAGTAGAAAGAACAAGGCCCAAAAATTCTAGGATGGGTAGGATTTACGATGTTCTTAAAATCGTTGTAATTCAGTTCATGAAGTTACTTCGTCTGTTTTTTTTTTTTTTTCTCAAAGAGAAGTTGCTAGCATTGTATCTAGCTTTTACAATCATCTTCTACAATCATTGTATATTTTGAGTGGCTGTTTTTCTCCCTTTTGGCTATTTTTCTTTCAAATAGAGTAGAGATGATGGCATGCCAGTAGTCTTTGCGAAAAGTTCTGTACTTGTGGGGTTTTTTTTGTCAGTTCATTCATATAGGTGATAATCATAGAATTCACACATATTGAGTTTACCTAAGCAAGTAAAATGGGTTGTAAGTAATAAATTTATCTTATTTAAGCTCTTTAATTTATTTTTTTTTTACCTTCCTAAGCTTAAGTTTCATTCACTGTACAGTTGATTGGAATCTTTTTGGAAATTTTCATTTTCTACCAAACAAAAGTCCTGATTAATTACATCATTGGGCTTTTTTTTCCTCAATGGAGTAAATTTTTTTCCTCAATGGAGTAAATTTCCAAAGTCCTTATCAAGGACTCATGATTTTCCCTGATTTTTCAACTCCAATCTCCCTCTGTCATTCTCAAATTACTTTCCTCAATTCACTTTCTCATACTGTATGTTTGAGTTAAACTTAGTTATTTGTTCTTTGTCACGGAAAGACAATGACATCTAATCACTCTTAAAAAATAAATTTCCACCTTAAATTATAGCTATTTTGTATAGTGGTCATATATTCTAATAAACTAGGTTCATTGATGGTAGAAACCATACTTATTTATCTATGCAACTTCTATATCTCCTAGTAAGACTATAATGAATGTATTGGATGCTATATAAATAGTTTTGCATGTATTATGCATAATATGAAAAGTCAGTAAATTTTGCATGCCTTTGTTAGATGTGGCTATTTAATGGTACCATAAAGACTCAAAGGATTAGAAAATGTTTATTTTTTATTTGTTAGAATTGGTAAATGACTCTAGTAAAACTAGAAATCTTTTAAAATTATCTCGACAACTCTTTACTATGTTGACTGTCTGATAAAAGAAATCACGTTATGCGAAAGTATTCATAATGGTGCTGGGAGGTATTCCTAACACACAATTAAGCATTTTAATGGGTCCCATCTGCTAACCTAGGTTATTAATGGTTTTCTGATACCTTGTTTTACATTGGTACTTTTTAGTTTGTCTATTAGCAATTTCACACCTACTTGAAGTTATATGTACTTGAGCTATCCAAAGCTAGACTTTAATTAAACAGAATGGCAAAAAAGAGATTTCATTGTTGCAATTTGTTAATGTTTTATGAAAAGGACTAGTTTTTTCTAATACAGGAAATTCATTTCTTAAAGAATATTCCCTGGGTAGAGAAAAATAAAATGTAAACTTGTGTCTTTTGAATACTTGCCAGGTAACATTCAGCCTACAATATATGCCTTCCAGAACTAATTAAGGAGCTACATTATTATCTATACAAACAGAATAAAAGCTTTGTGTAAGCATACATTCCATGTGTGGAAATTCTGTCCGGACCAGCTGTCAATTTCTGGACTCCCTTTTTTCCCTTGAAGACTATTCGTAAAATGGAGATAAACATATTCCCTGCCTGCAGTATAAGTGTACCAGCAAGTGTTTAATGCATCAGAGCATTCAGGAGATTATTTTAATAGATTTTTACCAAATCATGTCTTAACAGTCAGTTGAAATACATTTATGTTACCGCTTTCACTTATGTTGAAATCCAATGGGAGACAGGACAGTTCTCTTATGAAATGATGGAGGAAGCTGATGATGAAGGCTCCATTCAAAATAGAAAACTCAGTAAAAGAAACATGAGTTAACCAAACTGCCATGGTTGCAAAAATATCCTTTCCCATACAAGTACCCTAGTCTAAGTCACGTAGATAGAATGAAGCTGCTCCTATAAAACTCATATTTATTTCTCTTGATAACTGGTGAATTTTTGAACCAGTGTACTATAATTGTGCATACAAATAGTAAATAGAAAATATGTCTACTTTTTAAGTAGTGAAATAAAACTGCTGGTTTTTAAACAAAGTTATTCTTAGCTTCAGGAATAATATTCTTGATTTTCCTGTTTATACACCTAAAGTAAAAGTCATAGGACCTTTTCAGGATACTTCCATTCATTATATCATCATATCCTTCATGCTAAAGCTCAAGTATATGTCCATTTGTCTCTGTATTGTGAACAGTGACTAATTGTTCGGAGGAAGGTGCTGACACTTTAAACAACAAAAGCAGTTACTATAAAATGCTACTTCCTTGGCAGGCTGACTCTGGAAAAAGAAAATTTGAGAATAAAGTGAAATGCTATGAAGAAATGTAAGAAATGAAAGCCAGTCCTCTTTAGGATTGCAAGGCTTTCAAAACTATTTCAGAAGGTCTTGCAAATATTAAGTAATGATTCCTTTACTCTTTGCACAAAAATAACATCATTAGCATTATAATTAGATGAAGAAGTTAAGGAGGTGCTGAAATACTTGCACATGGGAGAATATCCAGGCTGCTGGCCCAGTTATAAATGAGGGCATGAAATCATCCTGATCTTTATTGCCAGCTTTGGAATTGTATATGTCTATGAGTGAGTGTGTGTGTGTGTACTTATTAATTTTTCTTGGCCGATATAGGCAGGCAAAGGTATAATCAGAATGTACAACACCAAAATGCTTCTCAGCTAAAATGACTTAGTAGTCCTCTATCATATTGATAAATATCTATACATAGAACTTGTTCATATTTAGTTGCCTAAGAAGGAAAGTATGAAGATAATAATGGAATTATGTATACTCATTGAGTCCTCAGTATGTACCAGCCTCTATGCTAAATGCTTTAGGTATATTACTTCATTTAATTTATTCAATAGTCTAGGAGGTTTTCATAACTATTTTCATTTTACACAACAGAAAATGGAGACTTGGGTCTATAATTTGTCCAAGGCCCCAGTGTCAGTGTGTAACACACCTGAGATTCAGGTTCAGGATTGCTAGCTTCAGAGCCTCTGTACTTTACCATAATACCTACCTGTGCTTTGCTGAAATAGGCTCCTGGTTTGTTACTTTCTTTCTTTTTAGAAATTATGCTACTTGTTAGTAAAAGCTTCATTGTTTCTCTATTATCTTTATGGTACTAATCTGTAATATTTCCTTAATCGTAAAACAGAAAGACATAGACATTGATCTTATTCTTGCTGTCCTTATTGGGTATGTCTTTTAGTTCATTTCTCCCATGCTTATTCAATTTAGGGTAGAGTTTATAGCTATTAAGCTTAAAGAGTATGTGCACATATATTTCTTCATTTCATTCCAAATGCGGCTAAAAATGGATCTGCAGTAACTAAATTTGTTCGCTGGGTCTAGGCCCTTCTTCCATGTCAGGGTGCTTTCAGAACCTTCCAGTGGCTGACCTCACTAGCAGTTATTCACAATTCACACCAGTCATCTTTCCTGCTAGCAGGACCCAGATTTTGTTCAGGTTATTTTGTTCAGAATATTTCCTTGAATGTTCATGATCAAATTCTTACGGCTACCACATGGCCTTTGGTGGTTTCCCCTTTTCCTGTTGTGGGCTCCATTTACAGTTTCCGCTCCTGAGGGCTGTGCTGCCCGTGGAGCCACAGGGACTAGACCCCATCCCCATAGTTTTTCTGTAGGTCTCCTCCTCCAGCAGCTCTGTGCTTCCCCCACAAGGATACAAGCGTGGGCTGATTATCACCATGTTGTTATTTTGCAGCCTGCAATGTGCCAAAACTGTGCTGTCAGCTATGTTGAAATAAAAAGAATGTTTTTCTCCTAAACAGAGATACACTCTATTCTGTGAATTGTCTTATTTCTCAAAATCTTGGAATACATTTCAAAGAAAGGAGCCATGTAACCCATTCATCCTTAGCAGTCTCTTTCTCTAAGAGTTTGGATGTGACTCCATGGGGAACTGGAGTAAATGCGAGTAAAAACCACTATTTGGTCATCAGAGTCTGATGTCTTGTGGAAGGAGAGAGACACTGGTATTGGGAACATTTGAGTGCTTAGCTCTATTCTAGTGCTTCATTCCAGAAAGTTGTTTGTTTTCCTACAGAGAAACACCTGGTGTGCAGACTTCCATGTCCACTACTCATATTCAGATGTGTTTGAATTTCAGTGGTGAATACCCAATAAAGATCCAGCTGAGACCCCTGTGACATCTACTGTGATCATTTTGTGTCAGTTTGACTCAGTCATGGGATGCCCAGATAGCTGGTTAAACAATTTTTCTGGGTGTGTCTTTGAGGGTGATTTTAGAAGAGATTCGTGAATTGATAGACTGAGTAAAGCAGATTGCCCTCCCCAGTGTGGATGGGCATCATACAATCCATTGAGGGACTGAATAGACGACAGAAGTTGGAGGAAGAGAGGATTTGCTGTCTTTGCCTGACTGTTCAAGCTGCCCTTGGGGTTCCTGATTCTCAGGTCTTCACACTCAGACTGAAATCTATACTGTCTGCTCTCCAGCTGTCAGGCCTTCAAACTACACCACCAACTTTCCAGGGCCTCCAGTTTGTAGACAGCACACTGAGGGACTTCTAGGCTTCTGTAAGCAAGTGTTTATATATATATATATATATATATATATATATATATGTGTGTGTGTGTGTGTGTGTGTGTGTTTATGTGTATGTATATATATGTGTATATATGTAATGTTATGTGTACACAAAAGACATATACATATATATGTATTTCATATACAGGCATTTCATTTGGCAAAAGTATTACACACGTATAAATAGTAGTAAAATCTCTAATTTTATCACTTTCTTTGATCTAGAATTCCCCACTGTATGCAATTTATTTTTTGTAGAGCAAATGAGATTTAGAAAAATATTTTGGTAACAGATGGCCTTTATCATTTTGCCTTCCATGGATAATTATATCTCTTACTTCCAAGTTCTTAAGAGGAAACTTTATTGTGAACCCCTTCACTGCAAGTAGAGAGAACTGCAAAAGGAGAAATAAAGTATTGTTATGTCTCATGGAATATTTAGAGAAGGAGGAATAATTTGGGGTCAATGAATTGGGGGTGATAGCTTGATTTCATTCATCGGTCAGCATGTAGGGTGTGTGTACTACATTCCCTGTTACTATTTGTTTACATAATTACTTTTGTCTAGAGTCATGAATCATCTATAAATGTCCTACATTTGAAGATATGTTTTTCTATTTGTTGTTTCTTTGATTCAACCCTACAGTTGCTATTTTGTAATCACATGACATGATGAAACAACATATGTGAAAATATATAATATGTAAAAGTACAGGATAAACAGAGTGCTAGGGAGGATATTAGCAGTGAAGTGTTTGCTACTTGCCAGGTTCTGTGTTTGGTGTTCTTGTGAGATCAGTCATTTCACAGCAATCATGAGAATTAGATGGGGGTATTCTAAGAGAATGATAAGAACAGATGAACAATGAGCATTCCTAGAGTCTCCATCTCCTCTTTCCCAAGGAATACTCTCTACTTCTCCCAACTGTCATTTTAAGAGGGTTTCTGCTTAACCTATTTCTTTCTTGGTAGTCTACAGGTTAGAATAGTGAAAGTGAGGAGAAACTAGAAAACTCTGAGGCCAGTTAGATTTCCATTGGAAAAGGCAGAGAAATATAGTAGGCAGGAAGAAAAATTAGATATTCATAATGGAGAGTGCATGTAAGACAGGCAGAGAGGGGTGCAATTTTATAAAGTTGTGTGGGTTATGAATGTAATGTCAAAATGCCATTTTGCCAGTTGCCACAGAAAAGATTAATTACTAACACAGAGATAGAAAAGACACACGTGCCCTCAAGTACCCATTACTCAGCTAAAACAATCATCGGTGTACCTACTACCTTCCCTCTCCTTAGTTATTGCGACAAAAATCTGAGATTTTTATCTCTACGTATTTCAGTATGTACATCTAAAGACTCTTTAAAAATATATTCACAATTCTCATTCTTTTTCTCTCTCTATATGTGCATATATATATATTCTCTCTATATCAGTACTCAAATTTTTAAATGAGATTTGTTATATATAATTTCCCATATATGTCAGTTAACACTTCCTCACTTCCTCAGTACACACAAAATTTTTCCCATAGTCTCTTCCATTTGCACCATTCTGTCCCTTCTTTGTCTTATATATTATATTTTAGTTTTATGTGTGTTAAATCAATGTCATTTTTATTGTTCTTTTAGCCAGTCAATATCCCTTTTCATTTACACACTTGTTTACCCTATCACTCTTCATCCCTTCTTGTTTCCTTTGGAATAATTGTACCTCACATCAAAGAACTCTAACGTTTTTTGCAGGTCTTATGACAATAAATTCTTTCGGGTTTTCTTTAACTAAAATATTTTAATTTTTGACTCTATTTTTTGGTAGGATAATTGTGCTAGGTATACAATCCCATGCTTTTTTTTCCCCATTCATTGCTTTCACTGTCTTCTAGCTTCCATACTTGCTTTGAAAAATCAACCACTGTTCTCATTTCTGCTCCTTTGGAATTAATATACCTCTTTTCCTTTGTCTGTGATGTGCTGTTGTCTAATTCTCTGCATATTTATTTTTCTTGTTTTTTCTAACCATATTAAATCTGAGGTTTTTTAACTTGTCACAAGATTTACAAATTCTCAGTCTTTATTTCCTCAAATAGAGTTTCCTTTTTACTTTCTCTCTCTCCTCACTTTCTTGAATTCCAGGTGGACACACATTAGACCTTTGAGCATGTCCTGCATGTTTCTTATGCACTTCTTTATTGTTTTCCTTTGAATTTCAAGTTGGATATTTTTTACTGAAATATAGTACTATCTTCTGCCGTATCCAATTTGATGTTAAACTCATTGAATGAGCTCTTATTTTTAGATTCTTTATCTTACTGTTTTAGAATGACCATTCATTTCCTGTAAAAGAAAATATATTTTCTTTAACATAGTAATTCTCTTAGTCTGTTTGATCTGCTATGATACAATGCCATGGATTGGGTAGCTTGTAAACAACAGAAATTTCTCATATTTCTGAAAGTTGGAAGCCCAAGATTAGGGTGCCAGCATGGTCAGGTTCTGGTGAAAACCCTTTTCTGGGTGGCAAACCGCTGACTTAGTGTGTTCTCACATGTGAAAGGGGCTAGGGAGCTCTGTGAGGTCTCTTTTAAAGAGTACTAAAACCATCATGAGTACTCCACCCTCAAGACCTACTCACCTCCCAAAGTTCCCACCTCTAACACTGTCACATTGGGTGTTAGGATCCTAACATGTGACTCTTGGGAGCACACAAACATTCAGACCATAGCAATAATCATATATATTATTTTGACATTGCTGTCTCCTGTTAACATCAATAACTGGATCACTCATGTTCTATTTCTATTATCTATTTTATTTCTTGATTATCAATCACTTTTTCCTTCATCTATCTAGTAATTTGACTGCATATAGGACATTGTGATTAATATATAGTAAAGAATCTTGATTATATTATTATCCTTTAAACAGTGTTAAGCTATTTTTGGTAAACAGATAAATTACTAATGGATCTCCTTGATACTAATGGGGCACACTTTTAGGTTTTATTAAGGTAAGCTAGTCTATTTTTGCCCTTATCTTTAGGGACTAGCCCTCACACCTAGTATGTAGTTTTTATTCCTATGGTGTGTTACTCTTATGGTTTCTGAGGGTATCAACATAAGGCCAAGTTGTCAATTATGCCCTTTTGTCTCAGACCTAAATTCTAATGTCTCTCCAGTACAGGATTGCCTTTCAAATCTCTGCTAAGCTCTCAAACTTCACAGTGGCTCTTGTTCATTAGGACTCTCCAATTCTCACTTAGTACTTAGGAGTTTGCTAAGCATCAAAGGAAAATTTTTTCACATATTTTTTGGGTATTTATTCTATGATTCCTTTCCCCCAAATCTTAGTCAGCTGGACAGCTGTGAGCTCTGATTTGTGTCCCCTGAGATGACTTGCTTTGTGCTTGGGCTCTATTTTCCTTGCCATGATTTAGAAATGCCATCAGGGATAAAGCCAGCCTGAATATAAAGCTCATTTTGTAGACTTCCCTTTTCACAAAGATTGTAGCCTTGCCTTGATTGTTGTATAATGTGTGTAAAAGTTATTTTATGTATTTTTTCAAGCTTTTTAGTTATTCTTACTGGGGTGGTAAATCTGATACCTCTTATCTTTCATGGTCAGAATCAAAAGACTCCAACTCCTTGATTTTAACATAGATTATGTGTTTAAATCCATTACAGTTATTTTTTTGTTACTTCTATTATTTCATCTTTGGCTGGGGGACTTTAAGATGCTTTAAAATTATTTTTCTAGGTGGATTAATGTTGCTTTGACTATGAGAGTCTTTTGAGGTTTGTTTTTAAGTCAGGCTTTACAACAGGTATAATCTCATACTAAGATGAGGAAACTAAGGTTCACAGCAGATAATTGTCTACCACAACAGAGTATATAATGGTAAAGGTAAGAATCAAATATCTGTACTCATTTTATTACAGCATCCTGTTATTATTTTACGTCTAATATGCAGTTAGATGGTTGCCAATATATTTTGAGTGTCTGCAACTTAATTTGGAAGTGAGTAAGGAAAGTGGAGTTTCATGATTTAACATTTAAAATGAATTAATTTTTAACTAAATTGGCCATTCTATAATTCTGTAGTCATGCTAAGGTGACCAAACTGATAGCTGTTTTCATTATTTTTTTTTATGAGTTAATGCATTTGACCTGCTGTCTGATGAGCTTGTAGGTGGAACTTATTAATGGATGTGTTAGTGGGAAGATCATGATAATCATATGAGTCATCTTTTGGTAAACAGAGTGTAAGTTAGTGTATTTTTTCCAAGAGAGGAAGAAAAATAATAATTATTTGTTGCCAGCTTTGTATTAGAGTGGGGTCTTCATGTAAACTGCTTTATATTTTAATGATTATTTGAGTGATAAATAATAATCCAACTGCTGTAATTGAAGAAATTGGGACTTGGTTTTGCAAGATTGGTCAAGATACCCTAGAGTTGAGATACAGCAGAGTTTGCATTTTCCAGTGCACAAGAAGGTCTAAATGCCTGGACCTCTCTAGCCCTGGGACATTAAGACAATGAATCAAACACTTTATATACAGAAAAATATAGCTATAAACATTAATATACCTAAAAGTGTTTGATTACCTAACTAGCAATAAAATATTTTAATATTATACCTTCTCTTTTACTTGTCAAATTAGCAAGATTTGTTTACCTAGAATGAAAATATTCACTGTTGACAGAGTTGCAAGAAAATAGAACTAGCACTTCAGGATTCTGGTGGTGCATACGTGAAATTCTTTGGGGTATCCTTTTGTAAATTTTTTATACTCTTGGACTTAGGTCCCAAATTATGGGAGTCTATTACAAAGAAATAATAAAATTCTAGAAATATAATGATGAACTTGATAGGGTTATTTACAGAGCAAAAATTTGGAGATAACCTGAATTCCCCAAAATAGATGATTGGCTAATTAAAATACTGATCTACCATAGAATAAATATTATATACTCATATTGATGTATTTTCTTTGAAAAAGGATAAAAATGGAGTTTACAAGATATTATATCAGTATATGCAGTGGAAAATATACAAGAAAGCATAAAGTATAAAGTATGCTAATGGTAATTTTCCCCAAGTTATGGTATTCTTGGTGATTTTTGAATGTTATTCTTCATACTCTTCTATTGCTTTAGTAATCAAATAGAAAGAGCCATTATATACACTTACTATACATGCATTGATTCTTGAGATTGAGATTGGCTACTGGAACCAAAACCACTATCTCTTCTTTGTATGAACACAAAAGACCACATTGCCCAGGCTTCTTTGCAGGATGGAAGTGTGATGAAGTTCCAGTCAGTGTATTGTGAGCATAAATGCTGTTCCTCTTCTAAGCAGAGCCAGTAAAAACCTCTTCCTTTGATCTTCTATTCTCTTTTCCGTTCTGTGTACTTCGTGTAGATGAGGCATCAAATTTTGATTATGCAGAACCCAGGTTCTCTGAATCTTGAGTTGAGGAGAGCCATAGAGGAAGTAGATTTTTGTGAATGATAAACTATCTTATTTTAGCCATTATGCATTTTATTGTTTTATTACAGCAGCTAGTATTACTTTAAAAACTATCTTTGCCTCAGTTTTCTCACCATAATGTGGAGATGATGTTGATAACAACACAACCTCATAGGATTATTGTGAAGTAAATGTACATAATCAGTCCTTCATAAATCTTAACAATTATAAACGTTATGTATTAATTTATATTGGCACTTGCCATCAGTATGTGTTGGGATAGTGTCTGATCTATTACTTGAAAAAAGTAGCTCCGTAGAGATGAAACTTTGATGTTAACTGTAACTTGTTTATTGAGGAGCTTGCAAACCTAAAACAAAGTAGTTGATTTCCTAAAATAAGGAACATTATAAAGTTCACACAACTTGATTCTTCTGTACTTTTAAGATCTCTCTATTTTGATAAGGAATTTATTCAATAAAAATATCTAAAGTTATTGATTTAAACTCTAATTTATAATATTAAAGACATATTTCTTTTTGTACATTTCCAAAATTATATTTTACTATCTCTCTTGCAGGAATTTTTCAGTGGTTTTATTTTAGGCAGAGTAGTTTATATAAGAGAGCAGATAAAATTAATGAGCATTGTATTTGTTATTTTCCTTATCAGATTCAAATGCACAAGAGGAAATCTTGTGATTTACCAGGTGCAAATCATGAAAAGAAAGATGTCAAAACAAAAGTGAGTTCATGGAAGCAAATCTATTAATTTCTTCAAAGTTGAACTTCTAGGTTACACAATTGTGTCTCTACCATCTCTCTGTCAAATCTTCTGGAGCCATTGGCATATACTAATCATTGAGACTGGTCATATGGAGCCAAAGTTGGGGCATTTTTCTCAAAGAAGTAATAAACATTGAGCCAGTGTTTTAAAATACTTCTTCACTGGAATGAGTTTTGGAAACTTTTCTAAGAAAATTTATTTCAGTATACATAGGAAAGACTATCATGTCTTTATTATCCCTTTTGACTAGGTGAAAATGTATAGAAAATAAGGTGCAAGATGGGAATTTCCTATATGGTATAAGTAAAAAAAAAATTGGGAGAAACCTGCTTTTAAATGCAGTTAAATAGGAAATTTGCAGAAATTTTACAGTGGACTCAACTATAGAGATGTAAGAATGGATTAAATGAAATAGGTCTCTGCTATGTGTTAACCATGAAACAAGAGACTCCTTGGTGTGTGATTTATTCTTCACTAAAATCTTTGACAGTCCCATGATTATAATTCACCAGAGAAAAGGGCAGTGAAGACATGAGATTTAAGGATTGATAGAAATGACTCCTCTCTCTCTCTCTCTCTCTCTCTCTCTCTCTCTCTCTCTCTCTCTCTCTCTCTC